>NW_028175231.1:0-89925 GCF_965226575.1 Pagrus pagrus | reverse complement strand
GAAAAATGAGCGTTTCAGAGCGAGAGCAGCCTGTTTTTGCACTAAGCTGCATTTCACTGAAAAAAGGTCTTTCAAACAGGTTTACTAGCCTGAACTGGTTGAATTTGGATCTTCTTCATGGCAAAGGAGTTTTTACCTGGAATTTCATTCATTAAAGGTGAAAAGTGGCTTATGTCAAAAATGAGCGTTTCAGAGCGATTGGAGGCTGTTTTAGCACTGTACAGTCGCCTAAGGCTGAAAAGTGGCTTATGTGAAAAATGAGCGTTTCAGAGCGAGAGCAGCCTGTTTTTGCACTAAGCTGCATTTCACTGAAAAAAGGTCTTTCAAACAGGTTTACTAGCCTGAACTGGTTGATTTGGATCTTCTTCATGGCAAAGGAGTTTTTACCTGGAATTTCATTCATTAAAGGTGAAAGTGGATTATGTCAAAAATGAGCGTTTCAGAGCGATTGGAGGCTGTTTTAGCACTGTACAGTCGCCTAAGGCTGAAAAGTGGCTTATGTGAAAAATGAGCGTTTCAGAGGCGAGAGCAGCCTGTTTTTGCACTAAGCTGCATTTCACTGAAAAAAGGTCTTTCAAACAGGTTTACTAGCCTGAACTGGTTGAATTTGGATCTTATTCATGGCAAAGGAGTTTTTACCTGGAATTTCATTCATTAAAGGTGAAAAGTGGCTTATGTCAAAAATGAGCGTTTCAGAGCGATTGGAGGCTGTTTTAGCACTGTACAGTCGCCTAAGGCTGAAAAGTGGCTTATGTGAAAAATGAGCGTTTCAGAGCGAGAGCAGCCTGTTTTTGCACTAAGCTGCATTTCACTGAAAAAAGGTCTTTCAAACAGGTTTACTAGCCTGAACTGGTTGAATTTGGATCTTCTTCATGGCAAAGGAGTTTTTACCTGGAATTTCATTCATTAAAGGTGAAAAGTGGCTTATGTCAAAAATGAGCGTTTCAGAGCGATTGGAGGCTGTTTTAGCGCTGAAAAGTGGCTTATGTGAAAAATGAGCGTTCAGAGCGAGAGCAGCCTGTTTTTGCACTAAGCTGCATTTCACTGAAAAAAGGTCTTTCAAACAGGTTTACTAGCCTGAACTGGTTGAATTTGGATCTTCTTCATGGCAAAGGGGTTTTTACCTGGAATTTCATTCATTAAAGGTGAAAAGTGGATTATGTCAAAAATGAGCGTTTCAGAGCGATTGGAGGCTGTTTTAGCACTGTACAGTCGCCTAAGGCTGAAAAGTGGCTTATGTGAAAAATGAGCGTTTCAGAGCGAGAGCAGCCTGTTTTTGCACTAAGCTGCATTTCACTGAAAAAAGGTCTTTCAAACAGGTTTACTAGCCTGAACTGGTTGAATTTGGATCTTCTCATGGCAAAGGAGTTTTTACCTGGAATTTCATTCATTAAAGGTGAAAAGTGGATTATGTCAAAAATGAGCGTTTCAGAGCGATTGGAGGCTGTTTTAGCACTGTACAGTCGCCTAAGGCTGAAAAGTGGCTTATGTGAAAAATGAGCGTTTCAGAGCGAGAGCAGCCTGTTTTTGCACTAAGCTGCATTTCACTGAAAAAAGGTCTTTCAAACAGGTTTACTAGCCTGAACTGGTTGAATTTGGATCTTATTCATGGCAAAGGAGTTTTTACCTGGAATTTCATTCATTAAAGGTGAAAAGTGGCTTATGTCAAAAATGAGCGTTTCAGAGCGATTGGAGGCTGTTTTAGCGCTGAAAAGTGGCTTATGTGAAAAATGAGCGTTTCAGAGCGAGAGCAGCCTGTTTTTGCACTAAGCTGCATTTCACTGAAAAAAGGTCTTTCAAACAGGTTTACTAGCCTGAACTGGTTGAATTTGGATCTTCTTCATGGCAAATGAGTTTTTACCTGGAATTTAATTCATTAAGGCTGAAAAGTGGGTTATGTCAAAAATGAGCGTTTCAGAGCGATTGGAGGCTGTTTTAGCGCTGAAAAGTGGCTTATGTGAAAAATGAGCGTTTCAGAGCGATTGGAGGCTGTTTTAGCACTGTACAGTCGCCTAAGGCTGAAAAGTGGCTTATGTGAAAAATGAGCGTTCAGAGCGAGAGCAGCCTGTTTTTGCACTAAGCTGCATTTCACTGAAAAAAGGTCTTTCAAACAGGTTTACTAGCCTGAACTGGTTGAATTTGGATCTTCTTCATGGCAAAGGGGTTTTTACCTGGAATTTCATTCATTAAAGGTGAAAAGTGGATTATGTGAAAAATGAGCGTTTCAGAGCGATTGGAGGCTGTTTTAGCACTGTACAGTCGCCTAAGGCTGAAAAGTGGCTTATGTGAAAAATGAGCGTTTCAGAGCGAGAGCAGCCTGTTTTTGCACTAAGCTGCATTTCACTGATAAAAGGTCTTTCAAACAGGTTTACTAGCCTGAACTGGTTGAATTTGGATCTTCTTCATGGCAAAGGAGTTTTTACCTGGAATTTCATTCATTAAAGGTGAAAAGTGGCTTATGTCAAAAATGAGCGTTTCAGAGCGATTGGAGGCTGTTTTAGCGCTGAAAAGTGGCTTATGTGAAAAATGAGCGTTTCAGAGCGAGAGCAGCCTGTTTTTGCACTAAGCTGCATTTCACTGAAAAAAGGTCTTTCAAACAGGTTTACTAGCCTGAACTGGTTGAATTTGGATCTTCTTCATGGCAAATGAGTTTTTACCTGGAATTTAATTCATTAAGGCTGAAAAGTGGGTTATGTCAAAAATGAGCGTTTCAGAGCGATTGGAGGCTGTTTTAGCGCTGAAAAGTGGCTTATGTGAAAAATGAGCGTTTCAGAGCGATTGGAGGCTGTTTTAGCACTGTACAGTCGCCTAAGGCTGAAAAGTGGCTTATGTGAAAAATGAGCGTTTCAGAGCGAGAGCAGCCTGTTTTTGCACTAAGCTGCATTTCACTGAAAAAAGGTCTTTCAAACAGGTTTACTAGCCTGAACTGGTTGAATTTGGATCTTCTTCATGGCAAAGGAGTTTTTACCTGGAATTTCATTCATTAAAGGTGAAAAGTGGATTATGTCAAAAATGAGCGTTTCAGAGCGATTGGAGGCTGTTTTAGCACTGTACAGTCGCCTAAGGCTGAAAAGTGGCTTATGTGAAAAATGAGCGTTTCAGAGCGAGAGCAGCCTGTTTTTGCACTAAGCTGCATTTCACTGAAAAAAGGTCTTTCAAACAGGTTTACTAGCCTGAACTGGTTGAATTTGGATCTTATTCATGGCAAAGGAGTTTTTACCTGGAATTTCATTCATTAAAGGTGAAAAGTGGCTTATGTCAAAAATGAGCGTTTCAGAGCGATTGGAGGCTGTTTTAGCGCTGAAAAGTGGCTTATGTGAAAAATGAGCGTTTCAGAGCGAGAGCAGCCTGTTTTTGCACTAAGCTGCATTTCACTGAAAAAAGGTCTTTCAAACAGGTTTACTAGCCTGAACTGGTTGAATTTGGATCTTCTTCATGGCAAATGAGTTTTTACCTGGAATTTAATTCATTAAGGCTGAAAAGTGGGTTATGTCAAAAATGAGCGTTTCAGAGCGATTGGAGGCTGTTTTAGCGCTGAAAAGTGGCTTATGTGAAAAATGAGCGTTTCAGAGCGATTGGAGCTGTTTTAGCACTGTACAGTCGCCTAAGGCTGAAAAGTGGCTTATGTGAAAAATGAGCGTTTCAGAGCGAGAGCAGCCTGTTTTTGCACTAAGCTGCATTTCACTGAAAAAAGGTCTTTCAAACAGGTTTACTAGCCTGAACTGGTTGAATTTGGATCTTCTTCATGGCAAAGGGGTTTTTACCTGGAATTTCATTCATTAAAGGTGAAAAGTGGATTATGTGAAAAATGAGCGTTTCAGAGCGATTGGAGGCTGTTTTAGCACTGTACAGTCGCCTAAGGCTGAAAAGTGGCTTATGTGAAAAATGAGCGTTTCAGAGCGAGAGCAGCCTGTTTTTGCACTAAGCTGCATTTCACTGAAAAAAGGTCTTTCAAACAGGTTTACTAGCCTGAACTGGTTGAATTTGGATCTTCTTCATGGCAAAGGAGTTTTTACCTGGAATTTCATTCATTAAAGGTGAAAAGTGGCTTATGTCAAAAATGAGCGTTTCAGAGCGATTGGAGGCTGTTTTAGCGCTGAAAAGTGGCTTATGTGAAAAATGAGCGTTTCAGAGCGAGAGCAGCCTGTTTTTGCACTAAGCTGCATTTCACTGAAAAAAGGTCTTTCAAACAGGTTTACTAGCCTGAACTGGTTGAATTTGGATCTTCTTCATGGCAAAGGAGTTTTTACCTGGAATTTCATTCATTAAAGGTGAAAAGTGGCTTATGTCAAAAATGAGCGTTTCAGAGCGATTGGAGGCTGTTTTAGCACTGTACAGTCGCCTAAGGCTGAAAAGTGGCTTATGTGAAAAATGAGCGTTTCAGAGCGAGAGCAGCCTGTTTTTGCACTAAGCTGCATTTCACTGAAAAAAGGTCTTTCAAACAGGTTTACTAGCCTGAACTGGTTGAATTTGGATCTTCTTCATGGCAAAGGAGTTTTTACCTGGAATTTCATTCATTAAAGGTGAAAAGTGGATTATGTCAAAAATGGAGCGTTTCAGAGCGATTGGAGGCTGTTTTAGCACTGTACAGTCGCCTAAGGCTGAAAAGTGGCTTATGTGAAAAATGAGCGTTTCAGAGCGAGAGCAGCCTGTTTTTGCACTAAGCTGCATTTCACTGAAAAAAGGTCTTTCAAAACAGGTTTACTAGCCTGAACTGGTTGAATTTGGATCTTATTCATGGCAAAGGAGTTTTTACCTGGAATTTCATTCATTAAAGGTGAAAAGTGGCTTATGTCAAAAATGAGCGTTTCAGAGCGATTGGAGGCTGTTTTAGCGCTGAAAAGTGGCTTATGTGAAAAATGAGCGTTTCAGAGCGAGAGCAGCCTGTTTTTTGCACTAAGCTGCATTTCACTGAAAAAAGGTCTTTCAAACAGGTTTACTAGCCTGAACTGGTTGAATTTGGATCTTCTTCATGGCAAATGAGTTTTTACCTGGAATTTAATTCATTAAGGCTGAAAAGTGGGTTATGTCAAAAATGAGCGTTTCAGAGCGATTGGAGGCTGTTTTAGCGCTGAAAAGTGGCTTATGTGAAAAATGAGCGTTTCAGAGCGATTGGAGGCTGTTTTAGCACTGTACAGTCGCCTAAGGCTGAAAAGTGGCTTATGTGAAAAATGAGCGTTTCAGAGCGAGAGCAGCCTGTTTTTGCACTAAGCTGCATTTCACTGAAAAAAAGGTCTTTCAAACAGGTTTACTAGCCTGAACTGGTTGAATTTGGATCTTCTTCATGGCAAAGGGGTTTTTACCTGGAATTTCATTCATTAAAGGTGAAAAGTGGATTATGTCAAAAATGAGCGTTTCAGAGCGATTGGAGGCTGTTTTAGCACTGTACAGTCGCCTAAGGCTGAAAAGTGGCTTATGTGAAAAATGAGCGTTTCAGAGCGAGAGCAGCCTGTTTTGCACTAAGCTGCATTTCACTGAAAAAAGGTCTTTCAAACAGGTTTACTAGCCTGAACTGGTTGAATTTGGACCTTCTTCATGGCAAAGGAGTTTTTACCTGGAATTTCATTCATTAAAGGTGAAAAGTGGCTTATGTCAAAAATGAGCGTTTCAGAGCGATTGGAGGCTGTTTTAGCACTGTACAGTCGCCTAAGGCTGAAAAGTGGCTTATGTGAAAAATGAGCGTTTCAGAGCGAGAGCAGCCTGTTTTTGCACTAAGCTGCATTTCACTGAAAAAAGGTCTTTCAAACAGGTTTACTAGCCTGAACTGGTTGAATTTGGATCTTCTTCATGGCAAAGGAGTTTTTACCTGGAATTTAATTCATTAAAGGTGAAAAGTGGCTTATGTCAAAAATGAGCGTTTCAGAGCGATTGGAGGCTGTTTTAGCGCTGAAAAGTGCTTATGTGAAAAATGAGCGTTTCAGAGCGATTGGAGGCTGTTTTAGCACTGTACAGTCGCCTAAGGCTGAAAAGTGGCTTATGTGAAAAATGAGCGTTTCAGAGCGAGAGCAGCCTGTTTTTTGCACTAAGCTGCATTTCACTGAAAAAAGGTCTTTCAAACAGGTTTACTAGCCTGAACTGGTTGAATTTGGATCTTCTTCATGGCAAAGGAGTTTTTACCTGGAATTTCATTCATTAAAGGTGAAAAGTGGCTTATGTCAAAAATGAGCGTTTCAGAGCGATTGGAGGCTGTTTTAGCACTGTACAGTCGCCTAAGGCTGAAAAGTGGCTTATGTGAAAAATGAGCGTTTCAGAGCGAGAGCAGCCTGTTTTTTGCACTAAGCTGCATTTCACTGAAAAAAGGTCTTTCAAACAGGTTTACTAGCCTGAACTGGTTGATTTGGATCTTCTTCATGGCAAAGGAGTTTTTACCTGGAATTTCATTCATTAAAGGTGAAAAGTGGATTATGTCAAAAATGAGCGTTTCAGAGCGATTGGAGGCTGTTTTAGCACTGTACAGTCGCCTAAGGCTGAAAAGTGGCTTATGTGAAAAATGAGCGTTTCAGAGCGAGAGCAGCCTGTTTTGCACTAAGCTGCATTTCACTGAAAAAAGGTCTTTCAAACAGGTTTACTAGCCTGAACTGGTTGAATTTGGATCTTATTCATGGCAAAGGAGTTTTTACCTGGAATTTCATTCATTAAAGGTGAAAAGTGGCTTATGTCAAAAATGAGCGTTTCAGAGCGATTGGAGGCTGTTTTAGCACTGTACAGTCGCCTAAGGCTGAAAAGTGGCTTATGTGAAAAATGAGCGTTTCAGAGCGAGAGCAGCCTGTTTTTGCACTAAGCTGCATTTCACTGAAAAAAGGTCTTTCAAACAGGTTTACTAGCCTGAACTGGTTGAATTTGGATCTTCTTCATGGCAAAGGAGTTTTTACCTGGAATTTCATTCATTAAAGGTGAAAAGTGGCTTATGTCAAAAATGAGCGTTTCAGAGCGATTGGAGGCTGTTTTAGCGCTGAAAAGTGGCTTATGTGAAAAATGAGCGTTTCAGAGCGAGAGCAGCCTGTTTTTGCACCAAGCTGCATTTCACTGAAAAAAGGTCTTTCAAACAGGTTTACTAGCCTGAACTGGTTGAATTTGGATCTTCTTCATGGCAAAGGGGGTTTTTACCTGGAATTTCATTCATTAAAGGTGAAAAGTGGATTATGTCAAAAATGAGCGTTTCAGAGCGATTGGAGGCTGTTTTAGCACTGTACAGTCGCCTAAGGCTGAAAAGTGGCTTATGTGAAAAATGAGCGTTTCAGAGCGAGAGCAGCCTGTTTTTGCACTAAGCTGCATTTCACTGAAAAAAGGTCTTTCAAACAGGTTTACTAGCCTGAACTGGTTGAATTTGGATCTTCTTCATGGCAAAGGAGTTTTTACCTGGAATTTCATTCATTAAAGGTGAAAAGTGGATTATGTCAAAAATGAGCGTTTCAGAGCGATTGGAGGCTGTTTTAGCACTGTACAGTCGCCTAAGGCTGAAAAGTGGCTTATGTGAAAAATGAGCGTTTCAGAGCGAGAGCAGCCTGTTTTTGCACTAAGCTGCATTTCACTGAAAAAAGGTCTTTCAAACAGGTTTACTAGCCTGAACTGGTTGAATTTGGATCTTATTCATGGCAAAGGAGTTTTTACCTGGAATTTCATTCATTAAAGGTGAAAAGTGGCTTATGTCAAAAATGAGCGTTTCAGAGCGATTGGAGGCTGTTTTAGCGCTGAAAAGTGGCTTATGTGAAAAATGAGCGTTTCAGAGCGAGAGCAGCCTGTTTTTGCACTAAGCTGCATTTCACTGAAAAAAGGTCTTTCAAACAGGTTTTACTAGCCTGAACTGGTTGAATTTGGATCTTCTTCATGGCAAATGAGTTTTTACCTGGAATTTAATTCATTAAGGCTGAAAAGTGGGTTATGTCAAAAATGAGCGTTTCAGAGCGATTGGAGGCTGTTTTAGCGCTGAAAAGTGGCTTATGTGAAAAATGAGCGTTTCAGAGCGATTGGAGGCTGTTTTAGCACTGTACAGTCGCCTAAGGCTGAAAAGTGGCTTATGTGAAAAATGAGCGTTTCAGAGCGAGAGCAGCCTGTTTTTGCACTAAGCTGCATTTCACTGAAAAAAGGTCTTTCAAACAGGTTTACTAGCCTGAACTGGTTGAATTTGGATCTTCTTCATGGCAAAGGGGTTTTTACCTGGAATTTCATTCATTAAAGGTGAAAAGTGGATTATGTGAAAAATGAGCGTTTCAGAGCGATTGGAGGCTGTTTTAGCACTGTACAGTCGCCTAAGGCTGAAAAGTGGCTTATGTGAAAAATGAGCGTTTCAGAGCGAGAGCAGCCTGTTTTTGCACTAAGCTGCATTTCACTGAAAAAAAGGTCTTTCAAACAGGTTTACTAGCCTGAACTGGTTGAATTTGGATCTTCTTCATGGCAAAGGAGTTTTTACCTGGAATTTCATTCATTAAAGGTGAAAAGTGGCTTATGTCAAAAATGAGCGTTTCAGAGCGATTGGAGGCTGTTTTAGCGCTGAAAAGTGGCTTATGTGAAAAATGAGCGTTTCAGAGCGAGAGCAGCCTGTTTTGCACTAAGCTGCATTTCACTGAAAAAAGGTCTTTCAAACAGGTTTACTAGCCTGAACTGGTTGAATTTGGATCTTCTTCATGGCAAAGGAGTTTTTACCTGGAATTTCATTCATTAAAGGTGAAAAGTGGCTTATGTCAAAAATGAGCGTTTCAGAGCGATTGGAGGCTGTTTTAGCACTGTACAGTCGCCTAAGGCTGAAAAGTGGCTTATGTGAAAAATGAGCGTTTCAGAGCGAGAGCAGCCTGTTTTTGCACTAAGCTGCATTTCACTGAAAAAAGGTCTTTCAAACAGGTTTACTAGCCTGAACTGGTTGAATTTGGATCTTCTTCATGGCAAAGGAGTTTTTACCTGGAATTTCATTCATTAAAGGTGAAAAGTGGCTTATGTCAAAAATGAGCGTTTCAGAGCGATTGGAGGCTGTTTTAGCACTGTACAGTCGCCTAAGGCTGAAAAGTGGCTTATGTGAAAAATGAGCGTTTCAGAGCGAGAGCAGCCTGTTTTTGCACTAAGCTGCATTTCACTGAAAAAAGGTCTTTCAAACAGGTTTACTAGCCTGAACTGGTTGAATTTGGATCTTATTCATGGCAAAGGAGTTTTTACCTGGAATTTCATTCATTAAAGGTGAAAAGTGGCTTATGTCAAAAATGAGCGTTTCAGAGCGATTGGAGGCTGTTTTAGCGCTGAAAAGTGGCTTATGTGAAAAATGAGCGTTTCAGAGCGAGAGCAGCCTGTTTTTGCACTAAGCTGCATTTCACTGAAAAAAGGTCTTTCAAACAGGTTTACTAGCCTGAACTGGTTGAATTTGGATCTTCTTCATGGCAAATGAGTTTTTACCTGGAATTTAATTCATTAAGGCTGAAAAGTGGGTTATGTCAAAAATGAGCGTTTCAGAGCGATTGGAGGCTGTTTTAGCGCTGAAAAGTGGCTTATGTGAAAAATGAGCGTTTCAGAGCGATTGGAGGCTGTTTTAGCACTGTACAGTCGCCTAAGGCTGAAAAGTGGCTTATGTGAAAAATGAGCGTTTCAGAGCGAGAGCAGCCTGTTTTTGCACTAAGCTGCATTTCACTGAAAAAAGGTCTTTCAAACAGGTTTACTAGCCTGAACTGGTTGAATTTGGATCTTCTTCATGGCAAATGAGTTTTTACCTGGAATTTAATTCATTAAGGCTGAAAAGTGGGTTATGTCAAAAATGAGCGTTTCAGAGCGATTGGAGGCTGTTTTAGCGCTGAAAAGTGGCTTATGTGAAAAATGAGCGTTTCAGAGCGCTTAGGCGGACTGTAGCAGTGCTAAAACAGCCTCCAATCGCTCTGAAACGCTCATTTTTCACATAAGCCACTTTTCAGCGCTAAAACAGCCTCCAATCGCTCTGAAACGCTCATTTTTGACATAACCACCACTTTTCAGCCTTAATGAATTAAATTCCAGGTAAAAACTCATTTGCCATGAAGAAGATCCAAATTCAACCAGTTCAGGCTAGTAAACCTGTTTGAAAGACCTTTTTTCAGTGAAATGCAGCTTAGTGCAAAAACAGGCTGCTCTCGCTCTGAAACGCTCATTTTTCACATAAGCCACTTTTCAGCCTTAGGCGACTGTACAGTGCTAAAACAGCCTCCAATCGCTCTGAAACGCTCATTTTTCACATAAGCCACTTTTCAGCGCTAAAACAGCCTCCAATCGCTCTGAAACGCTCATTTTTGACATAACCCACTTTTCAGCCTTAATGAATTAAATTCCAGGTAAAAACTCATTTGCCATGAAGAAGATCCAAATTCAACCAGTTCAGGCTAGTAAACCTGTTTGAAAGACCTTTTTTCAGTGAAATGCAGCTTAGTGCAAAAACAGGCTGCTCTCGCTCTGAAACGCTCATTTTTCACATAAGCCACTTTTCAGCGCTAAAACAGCCTCCAATCGCTCTGAAACGCTCATTTTTGACATAAGCCACTTTTCACCTTTAATGAATGAAATTCCAGGTAAAAACTCCTTTGCCATGAATAAGATCCAAATTCAACCAGTTCAGGCTAGTAAACCTGTTTGAAAGACCTTTTTTCAGTGAAATGCAGCTTAGTGCAAAAACAGGCTGCTCTCGCTCTGAAACGCTCATTTTTCACATAAGCCACTTTTCAGCCTTAGGCGACTGTACAGTGCTAAAACAGCCTCCAATCGCTCTGAAACGCTCATTTTTGACATAAGCCACTTTTCACCTTTAATGAATGAAATTCCAGGTAAAAACTCCTTTGCCATGAAGAAGATCCAAATTCAACCAGTTCAGGCTAGTAAACCTGTTTGAAAGACCTTTTTCAGTGAAATGCAGCTTAGTGCAAAAACAGGCTGCTCTCGCTCTGAAACGCTCATTTTTCACATAAGCCACTTTTCAGCCTTAGGCGACTGTACAGTGCTAAAACAGCCTCCAATCGCTCTGAAACGCTCATTTTTGACATAAGCCACTTTTCACCTTTAATGAATGAAATTCCAGGTAAAAACTCCTTTGCCATGAAGAAGATCCAAATTCAACAGTTCAGGCTAGTAAACCTGTTTGAAAGACCTTTTTTCAGTGAAATGCAGCTTAGTGCAAAAACAGGCTGCTCTCGCTCTGAAACGCTCATTTTCACATAAGCCACTTTTCAGCGCTAAAACAGCCTCCAATCGCTCTGAAACGCTCATTTTTGACATAAGCCACTTTTCACCTTTAATGAATGAAATTCCAGGTAAAAACTCCTTTGCCATGAAGAAGATCCAAATTCAACCAGTTCAGGCTAGTAAACCTGTTTGAAAGACCTTTTTTCAGTGAAATGCAGCTTAGTGCAAAAACAGGCTGCTCTCGCTCTGAAACGCTCATTTTTCACATAAGCCACTTTTCAGCCTTAGGCGACTGTACAGTGCTAAAACAGCCTCCAATCGCTCTGAAACGCTCATTTTTCACATAATCCACTTTTCACCTTTAATGAATGAAATTCCAGGTAAAAACCCCTTTGCCATGAAGAAGATCCAAATTCAACCAGTTCAGGCTAGTAAACCTGTTTGAAAGACCTTTTTTCAGTGAAATGCAGCTTAGTGCAAAAACAGGCTGCTCTCGCTCTGAAACGCTCATTTTTCACATAAGCCACTTTTCAGCCTTAGGCGACTGTACAGTGCTAAAACAGCCTCCAATCGCTCTGAAACGCTCATTTTTCACATAAGCCACTTTTCAGCGCTAAAACAGCCTCCAATCGCTCTGAAACGCTCATTTTTGACATAACCCACTTTTCAGCCTTAATGAATTAAATTCCAGGTAAAAACTCATTTGCCATGAAGAAGATCCAAATTCAACCAGTTCAGGCTAGTAAACCTGTTTGAAAGACCTTTTTTCAGTGAAATGCAGCTTAGTGCAAAAACAGGCTGCTCTCGCTCTGAAACGCTCATTTTTCACATAAGCCACTTTTCAGCGCTAAAACAGCCTCCAATCGCTCTGAAACGCTCATTTTTGACATAAGCCACTTTTCACCTTTAATGAATGAAATTCCAGGTAAAAACTCCTTTGCCATGAATAAGATCCAAATTCAACCAGTTCAGGCTAGTAAACCTGTTTGAAAGACCTTTTTTCAGTGAAATGCAGCTTAGTGCAAAAACAGGCTGCTCTCGCTCTGAAACGCTCATTTTCACATAAGCCACTTTTCAGCCTTAGGCGACTGTACAGTGCTAAAACAGCCTCCAATCGCTCTGAAACGCTCATTTTTGACATAATCCACTTTTCACCTTTAATGAATGAAATTCCAGGTAAAAACTCCTTTGCATGAAGAAGATCCAAATTCAACCAGTTCAGGCTAGTAAACCTGTTTGAAAGACCTTTTTTCAGTGAAATGCAGCTTAGTGCAAAAACAGGCTGCTCTCGCTCTGAAACGCTCATTTTTCACATAAGCCACTTTTTCAGCCTTAGGCGACTGTACAGTGCTAAAACAGCCTCCAATCGCTCTGAAACGCTCATTTTTGACATAATCCACTTTTCACCTGTTAATGAATGAAATTCCAGGTAAAAACCCCTTTGCCATGAAGAAGATCCAAATTCAACCAGTTCAGGCTAGTAAACCTGTTTGAAAGACCTTTTTTCAGTGAAATGCAGCTTGGTGCAAAAACAGGCTGCTCTCGCTCTGAAACGCTCATTTTTCACATAAGCCACTTTTCAGCGCTAAAACAGCCTCCAATCGCTCTGAAACGCTCATTTTTGACATAAGCCACTTTTCACCTTTAATGAATGAAATTCCAGGTAAAAACTCCTTTGCCATGAAGAAGATCCAAATTCAACCAGTTCAGGCTAGTAAACCTGTTTGAAAGACCTTTTTTCAGTGAAATGCAGCTTAGTGCAAAAACAGGCTGCTCTCGCTCTGAAACGCTCATTTTTCACATAAGCCACTTTTCAGCCTTAGGCGACTGTACAGTGCTAAAACAGCCTCCAATCGCTCTGAAACGCTCATTTTTGACATAAGCCACTTTTCACCTTTAATGAATGAAATTCCAGGTAAAAACTCCTTTGCCATGAATAAGATCCAAATTCAACCAGTTCAGGCTAGTAAACCTGTTTGAAAGACCTTTTTTCAGTGAAATGCAGCTTAGTGCAAAAACAGGCTGCTCTCGCTCTGAAACGCTCATTTTTCACATAAGCCACTTTTCAGCCTTAGGCGACTGTACAGTGCTAAAACAGCCTCCAATCGCTCTGAAACGCTCATTTTTGACATAATCCACTTTTCACCTTTAATGAATGAAATTCCAGGTAAAAACTCCTTTGCCATGAAGAAGATCCAAATCAACCAGTTCAGGCTAGTAAACCTGTTTGAAAGACCTTTTTTCAGTGAAATGCAGCTTAGTGCAAAAACAGGCTGCTCTCGCTCTGAAACGCTCATTTTTCACATAAGCCACTTTTCAGCCTTAGGCGACTGTACAGTGCTAAAACAGCCTCCAATCGCTCTGAAACGCTCATTTTTGACATAAGCCACTTTTCACCTTTAATGAATGAAATTCCAGGTAAAAACTCTTTGCCATGAAGAAGATCCAAATTCAACCAGTTCAGGCTAGTAAACCTGTTTGAAAGACCTTTTTTCAGTGAAATGCAGCTTAGTGCAAAAACAGGCTGCTCTCGCTCTGAAACGCTCATTTTTCACATAAGCCACTTTTCAGCCTTAGGCGACTGTACAGTGCTAAAACAGCCTCCAATCGCTCTGAAACGCTCATTTTTCACATAAGCCACTTTTCAGCGCTAAAACAGCCTCCAATCGCTCTGAAACGCTCATTTTTGACATAAGCCACTTTTCACCTTTAATGAATTAAATTCCAGGTAAAAACTCCTTTGCCATGAAGAAGATCCAAATTCAACCAGTTCAGGCTAGTAAACCTGTTTGAAAGACCTTTTTTCAGTGAAATGCAGCTTAGTGCAAAAACAGGCTGCTCTCGCTCTGAAACGCTCATTTTTCACATAAGCCACTTTTCAGCCTTAGGCGACTGTACAGTGCTAAAACAGCCTCCAATCGCTCTGAAACGCTCATTTTTGACATAAGCCACTTTTCACCTTTAATGAATGAAATTCCAGGTAAAAACTCCTTTGCCATGAAGAAGGTCCAAATTCAACCAGTTCAGGCTAGTAAACCTGTTTGAAAGACCTTTTTTCAGTGAAATGCAGCTTAGTGCAAAAACAGGCTGCTCTCGCTCTGAAACGCTCATTTTTCACATAAGCCACTTTTCAGCCTTAGGCGACTGTACAGTGCTAAAACAGCCTCCAATCGCTCTGAAACGCTCATTTTTGACATAATCCACTTTTCACCTTTAATGAATGAAATTCCAGGTAAAAACCCCTTTGCCATGAAGAAGATCAAATTCAACCAGTTCAGGCTAGTAAACCTGTTTGAAAGACCTTTTTTCAGTGGAAATGCAGCTTAGTGCAAAAACAGGCTGCTCTCGCTCTGAAACGCTCATTTTTCACATAAGCCACTTTTCAGCCTTAGGCGACTGTACAGTGCTAAAACAGCCTCCAATCGCTCTGAAACGCTCATTTTTCACATAAGCCACTTTTCAGCGCTAAAACAGCCTCCAATCGCTCTGAAACGCTCATTTTTGACATAACCCACTTTTCAGCCTTAATGAATTAAATTCCAGGTAAAAACTCATTTGCCATGAAGAAGATCCAAATTCAACCAGTTCAGGCTAGTAAACCTGTTTGAAAGACCTTTTTTCAGTGAAATGCAGCTTAGTGCAAAAACAGGCTGCTCTCGCTCTGAAACGCTCATTTTTTCACATAAGCCACTTTTCAGCGCTAAAACAGCCTCCAATCGCTCTGAAACGCTCATTTTTGACATAAGCCACTTTTCACCTTTAATGAATGAAATTCCAGGTAAAAACTCCTTTGCCATGAATAAGATCCAAATTCAACCAGTTCAGGCTAGTAAACCTGTTTGAAAGACCTTTTTTCAGTGAAATGCAGCTTAGTGCAAAAACAGGCTGCTCTCGCTCTGAAACGCTCATTTTTCACATAAGCCACTTTTCAGCCTTAGGCGACTGTACAGTGCTAAAACAGCCTCCAATCGCTCTGAAACGCTCATTTTTGACATAATCCACTTTTCACCTTTAATGAATGAAATTCCAGGTAAAAACTCCTTTGCCATGAAGAAGATCCAAATTCAACCAGTTCAGGCTAGTAAACCTGTTTGAAAGACCTTTTTTCAGTGAAATGCAGCTTAGTGCAAAAACAGGCTGCTCTCGCTCTGAAACGCTCATTTTTCACATAAGCCACTTTTCAGCCTTAGGCGACTGTACAGTGCTAAAACAGCCTCCAATCGCTCTGAAACGCTCATTTTTGACATAAGCCACTTTTCACCTTTAATGAATGAAATTCCAGGTAAAAACTCCTTTGCCATGAAGAAGATCAAATTCAACCAGTTCAGGCTAGTAAACCTGTTTGAAAGACCTTTTTTCAGTGAAATGCAGCTTAGTGCAAAAACAGGCTGCTCTCGCTCTGAAACGCTCATTTTTCACATAAGCCACTTTTCAGCGCTAAAACAGGCCTCCAATCGCTCTGAAACGCTCATTTTTGACATAAGCCACTTTTCACCTTTAATGAATGAAATTCCAGGTAAAAACTCCTTTGCCATGAAGAAGATCCAAATTCAACCAGTTCAGGCTAGTAAACCTGTTTGAAAGACCTTTTTTCAGTGAAATGCAGCTTAGTGCAAAAACAGGCTGCTCTCGCTCTGAAACGCTCATTTTCACATAAGCCACTTTTCAGCCTTAGGCGACTGTACAGTGCTAAAACAGCCTCCAATCGCTCTGAAACGCTCATTTTTTCACATAATCCACTTTTCACCTTTAATGAATGAAATTCCAGGTAAAAACCCCTTTGCCATGAAGAAGATCCAAATTCACCAGTTCAGGCTAGTAAACCTGTTTGAAAGACCTTTTTTCAGTGAAATGCAGCTTAGTGCAAAAACAGGCTGCTCTCGCTCTGAAACGCTCATTTTTCACATAAGCCACTTTTCAGCCTTAGGCGACTGTACAGTGCTAAAACAGCCTCCAATCGCTCTGAAACGCTCATTTTTCACATAAGCCACTTTTCAGCGCTAAAACAGCCTCCAATCGCTCTGAAACGCTCATTTTTGACATAACCCACTTTTCAGCCTTAATGAATTAAATTCCAGGTAAAAACTCATTTGCCATGAAGAAGATCCAAATTCAACCAGTTCAGGCTAGTAAACCTGTTTGAAAGACCTTTTTTCAGTGAAATGCAGCTTAGTGCAAAAACAGGCTGCTCTCGCTCTGAAACGCTCATTTTTCACATAAGCCACTTTTCAGCGCTAAAACAGCCTCCAATCGCTCTGAAACGCTCATTTTTGACATAAGCCACTTTTCACCTTTAATGAATGAAATTCCAGGTAAAAACTCCTTTGCCATGAATAAGATCCAAATTCAACCAGTTCAGGCTAGTAAACCTGTTTGAAAGACCTTTTTTCAGTGAAATGCAGCTTAGTGCAAAAACAGGCTGCTCTCGCTCTGAAACGCTCATTTTTCACATAAGCCACTTTTCAGCCTTAGGCGACTGTACAGTGCTAAAACAGCCTCCAATCGCTCTGAAACGCTCATTTTTGACATAATCCACTTTTCACCTTTAATGAATGAAATTCCAGGTAAAAACTCCTTTGCCATGAAGAAGATCCAAATTCAACCAGTTCAGGCTAGTAAACCTGTTTGAAAGACCTTTTTTCAGTGAAATGCAGCTTAGTGCAAAAACAAGGCTGCTCTCGCTCTGAAACGCTCATTTTTCACATAAGCCACTTTTCAGCCTTAGGCGACTGTACAGTGCTAAAACAGCCTCCAATCGCTCTGAAACGCTCATTTTTCACATAAGCCACTTTTCAGCGCTAAAACAGCCTCCAATCGCTCTGAAACGCTCATTTTTGACATAACCCACTTTTCAGCCTTAATGAATTAAATTCCAGGTAAAAACTCATTTGCCATGAAGAAGATCCAAATTCAACCAGTTCAGGCTAGTAAACCTGTTTGAAAGACCTTTTTTCAGTGAAATGCAGCTTAGTGCAAAAACAGGCTGCTCTCGCTCTGAAACGCTCATTTTTCACATAAGCCACTTTTCAGCGCTAAAACAGCCTCCAATCGCTCTGAAACGCTCATTTTTGACATAAGCCACTTTTCACCTTTAATGAATGAAATTCCAGGTAAAAACTCCTTTGCCATGAAGAAGATCCAAATTCAACCAGTTCAGGCTAGTAAACCTGTTTGAAAGACCTTTTTTCAGTGAAATGCAGCTTAGTGCAAAAACAGGCTGCTCTCGCTCTGAAACGCTCATTTTTCACATAAGCCACTTTTCAGCCTTAGGCGACTGTACAGTGCTAAAACAGCCTCCAATCGCTCTGAAACGCTCATTTTTCACATAATCCACTTTTCACCTTTAATGAATGAAATTCCAGGTAAAAACCCCTTTGCCATGAAGAAGATCCAAATTCAACCAGTTCAGGCTAGTAAACCTGTTTGAAAGACCTTTTTTCAGTGAAATGCAGCTTAGTGCAAAAACAGGCTGCTCTCGCTCTGAAACGCTCATTTTTCACATAAGCCACTTTTCAGCCTTAGGCGACTGTACAGTGCTAAAACAGCCTCCAATCGCTCTGAAACGCTCATTTTTCACATAAGCCACTTTTCAGCGCTAAAACAGCCTCCAATCGCTCTGAAACGCTCATTTTTGACATAACCCACTTTTCAGCCTTAATGAATTAAATTCCAGGTAAAAACTCATTTGCCATGAAGAAGATCCAAATTCAACCAGTTCAGGCTAGTAAACCTGTTTGAAGACCTTTTTTCAGTGAAATGCAGCTTAGTGCAAAACAGGCTGCTCTCGCTCTGAAACGCTCATTTTTCACATAAGCCACTTTTCAGCGCTAAAACAGCCTCCAATCGCTCTGAAACGCTCATTTTTGACATAAGCCACTTTTCACCTTTAATGAATGAAATTCCAGGTAAAAACTCCTTTGCCATGAATAAGATCCAAATTCAACCAGTTCAGGCTAGTAAACCTGTTTGAAAGACCTTTTTTCAGTGAAATGCAGCTTAGTGCAAAAACAGGCTGCTCTCGCTCTGAAACGCTCATTTTTCACATAAGCCACTTTTCAGCCTTAGGCGACTGTACAGTGCTAAAACAGCCTCCAATCGCTCTGAAACGCTCATTTTTGACATAATCCACTTTTCACCTTTAATGAATGAAATTCCAGGTAAAAACTCCTTTGCCCATGAAGAAGATCCAAATTCAACCAGTTCAGGCTAGTAAACCTGTTTGAAAGACCTTTTTTCAGTGAAATGCAGCTTAGTGCAAAAACAGGCTGCTCTCGCTCTGAAACGCTCATTTTTCACATAAGCCACTTTTCAGCCTTAGGCGACTTGTACAGTGCTAAAACAGCCTCCAATCGCTCTGAAACGCTCATTTTTGACATAATCCACTTTTCACCTTTAATGAATGAAATTCAGGTAAAAACCCCTTTGCCATGAAGAAGATCCAAATTCAACCAGTTCAGGCTAGTAAACCTGTTTGAAAGACCTTTTTTCAGTGAAATGCAGCTTAGTGCAAAAACAGGCTGCTCTCGCTCTGAAACGCTCATTTTTCACATAAGCCACTTTTCAGCGCTAAAACAGCCTCCAATCGCTCTGAAACGCTCATTTTTGACATAAGCCACTTTTCACCTTTAATGAATGAAATTCCAGGTAAAAACTCCTTTGCCATGAAGAAGATCCAAATTCAACCAGTTCAGGCTAGTAAACCTGTTTGAAAGACCTTTTTTCAGTGAAATGCAGCTTAGTGCAAAAACAGGCTGCTCTCGCTCTGAAACGCTCATTTTTCACATAAGCCACTTTCAGCCTTAGGCGACTGTACAGTGCTAAAACAGCCTCCAATCGCTCTGAAACGCTCATTTTTGACATAAGCCACTTTTCACCTTTAATGAATGAAATTCCAGGTAAAAACTCCTTTGCCATGAATAAGATCCAAATTCAACCAGTTCAGGCTAGTAAACCTGTTTGAAAGACCTTTTTTCAGTGAAATGCAGCTTAGTGCAAAAACAGGCTGCTCTCGCTCTGAAACGCTCATTTTTCACATAAGCCACTTTTCAGCCTTAGGCGACTGTACAGTGCTAAAACAGCCTCCAATCGCTCTGAAACGCTCATTTTTGACATAATCCACTTTTCACCTTTAATGAATGAAATTCCAGGTAAAAACTCCTTTGCCATGAAGAAGATCCAAATCAACCAGTTCAGGCTAGTAAACCTGTTTGAAAGACCTTTTTTCAGTGAAATGCAGCTTAGTGCAAAAACAGGCTGCTCTCGCTCTGAAACGCTCATTTTTCACATAAGCCACTTTTCAGCCTTAGGCGACTGTACAGTGCTAAAACAGCCTCCAATCGCTCTGAAACGCTCATTTTTGACATAAGCCACTTTTCACCTTTAATGAATGAAATTCCAGGTAAAAACTCCTTTGCCATGAAGAAGATCCAAATTCAACCAGTTCAGGCTAGTAAACCTGTTTGAAAGACCTTTTTCAGTGAAATGCAGCTTAGTGCAAAAACAGGCTGCTCTCGCTCTGAAACGCTCATTTTTCTTCACATAAGCCACTTTTCAGCCTTAGGCGACTGTACAGTGCTAAAACAGCCTCCAATCGCTCTGAAACGCTCATTTTTCACATAAGCCACTTTTCAGCGCTAAAACAGCCTCCAATCGCTCTGAAACGCTCATTTTTGACATAAGCCACTTTTCACCTTTAATGAATTAAATTCCAGGTAAAAACTCCTTTGCCATGAAGAAGATCCAAATTCAACCAGTTCAGGCTAGTAAACCTGTTTGAAAGACCTTTTTTCAGTGAAATGCAGCTTAGTGCAAAAACAGGCTGCTCTCGCTCTGAAACGCTCATTTTTCACATAAGCCACTTTTCAGCCTTAGGCGACTGTACAGTGCTAAAACAGCCTCCAATCGCTCTGAAACGCTCATTTTTGACATAAGCCACTTTTCACCTTTAATGAATGAAATTCCAGGTAAAAACTCCTTTGCCATGAAGAAGGTCCAAATTCAACCAGTTCAGGCTAGTAAACCTGTTTGAAAGACCTTTTTTCAGTGAAATGCAGCTTAGTGCAAAAACAGGCTGCTCTCGCTCTGAAACGCTCATTTTTCACATAAGCCACTTTTCAGCCTTAGGCGACTGTACAGTGCTAAAACAGCCTCCAATCGCTCTGAAACGCTCATTTTTCACATAATCCACTTTTCACCTTTAATGAATGAAATTCCAGGTAAAAACCCCTTTGCCATGAAGAAGATCCAAATTCAACCAGTTCAGGCTAGTAAACCTGTTTGAAAGACCTTTTTTCAGTGAAATGCAGCTTAGTGCAAAAACAGGCTGCTCTCGCTCTGAAACGCTCATTTTTCACATAAGCCACTTTTCAGCCTTAGGCGACTGTACAGTGCTAAAACAGCCTCCAATCGCTCTGAAACGCTCATTTTTCACATAAGCCACTTTTCAGCGCTAAAACAGCCTCCAATCGCTCTGAAACGCTCATTTTTGACATAACCCACTTTTCAGCCTTAATGAATTAAATTCCAGGTAAAAACTCATTTGCCATGAAGAAGATCCAAATTCAACCAGTTCAGGCTAGTAAACCTGTTTGAAAGACCTTTTTTCAGTGAAATGCAGCTTAGTGCAAAAACAGGCTGCTCTCGCTCTGAAACGCTCATTTTTCACATAAGCCACTTTTCAGCGCTAAAACAGCCTCCAATCGCTCTGAAACGCTCATTTTTGACATAAGCCACTTTTCACCTTTAATGAATGAAATTCCAGGTAAAAACTCCTTTGCCATGAATAAGATCCAAATTCAACCAGTTCAGGCTAGTAAACCTGTTTGAAAGACCTTTTTTCAGTGAAATGCAGCTTAGTGCAAAAACAGGCTGCTCTCGCTCTGAAACGCTCATTTTTCACATAAGCCACTTTTCAGCCTTAGGCGACTGTACAGTGCTAAAACAGCCTCCAATCGCTCTGAAACGCTCATTTTTGACATAATCCACTTTTCACCTTTAATGAATGAAATTCCAGGTAAAAACTCCTTTGCCATGAAGAAGATCCAAATTCAACCAGTTCAGGCTAGTAAACCTGTTTGAAAGACCTTTTTTCAGTGAAATGCAGCTTAGTGCAAAAACAGGCTGCTCTCGCTCTGAAACGCTCATTTTTCACATAAGCCACTTTTCAGCCTTAGGCGACTGTACAGTGCTAAAACAGCCTCCAATCGCTCTGAAACGCTCATTTTTGACATAATCCACTTTTCACCTTTAATGAATGAAATTCCAGGTAAAAACCCCTTTGCCATGAAGAAGATCCAAATTCAACCAGTTCAGGCTAGTAAACCTGTTTGAAAGACCTTTTTTCAGTGAAATGCAGCTTAGTGCAAAAACAGGCTGCTCTCGCTCTGAAACGCTCATTTTTCACATAAGCCACTTTTCAGCGCTAAAACAGCCTCCAATCGCTCTGAAACGCTCATTTTTGACATAAGCCACTTTTCACCTTTAATGAATGAAATTCCAGGTAAAAACTCCTTTGCCATGAAGAAGATCCAAATTCAACCAGTTCAGGCTAGTAAACCTGTTTGAAAGACCTTTTTTCAGTGAAATGCAGCTTAGTGCAAAAACAGGCTGCTCTCGCTCTGAAACGCTCATTTTTCACATAAGCCACTTTTCAGCCTTAGGCGACTGTACAGTGCTAAAACAGCCTCCAATCGCTCTGAAACGCTCATTTTTGACATAAGCCACTTTTCACCTTTAATGAATGAAATTCCAGGTAAAAACTCCTTTGCCATGAATAAGATCCAAATTCAACCAGTTCAGGCTAGTAAACCTGTTTGAAAGACCTTTTTTCAGTGAAATGCAGCTTAGTGCAAAAACAGGCTGCTCTCGCTCTGAAACGCTCATTTTTCACATAAGCCACTTTTCAGCCTTAGGCGACTGTACAGTGCTAAAACAGCCTCCAATCGCTCTGAAACGCTCATTTTTGACATAATCCACTTTTCACCTTTAATGAATGAAATTCCAGGTAAAAACTCCTTTGCCATGAAGAAGATCCAAATCAACCAGTTCAGGCTAGTAAACCTGTTTGAAAGACCTTTTTTCAGTGAAATGCAGCTTAGTGCAAAAACAGGCTGCTCTCGCTCTGAAACGCTCATTTTTCACATAAGCCACTTTTCAGCCTTAGGCGACTGTACAGTGCTAAAACAGCCTCCAATCGCTCTGAAACGCTCATTTTTGACATAAGCCACTTTTCACCTTTAATGAATGAAATTCCAGGTAAAAACTCCTTTGCCATGAAGAAGATCCAAATTCAACCAGTTCAGGCTAGTAAACCTGTTTGAAAGACCTTTTTTCAGTGAAATGCAGCTTAGTGCAAAAACAGGCTGCTCTCGCTCTGAAACGCTCATTTTTCACATAAGCCACTTTTCAGCCTTAGGCGACTGTACAGTGCTAAAACAGCCTCCAATCGCTCTGAAACGCTCATTTTTCACATAAGCCACTTTTCAGCGCTAAAACAGCCTCCAATCGCTCTGAAACGCTCATTTTTGACATAAGCCACTTTTCACCTTTAATGAATTAAATTCCAGGTAAAAACTCCTTTGCCATGAAGAAGATCCAAATTCAACCAGTTCAGGCTAGTAAACCTGTTTGAAAGACCTTTTTTCAGTGAAATGCAGCTTAGTGCAAAAACAGGCTGCTCTCGCTCTGAAACGCTCATTTTTCACATAAGCCACTTTTCAGCCTTAGGCGACTGTACAGTGCTAAAACAGCCTCCAATCGCTCTGAAACGCTCATTTTTCACATAAGCCACTTTTCAGCGCTAAAACAGCCTCCAATCGCTCTGAAACGCTCATTTTTGACATAAGCCACTTTTCACCTTTAATGAATGAAATTCCAGGTAAAAACTCCTTTGCCATGAAGAAGATCCAAATTCAACCAGTTCAGGCTAGTAAACCTGTTTGAAAGACCTTTTTTCAGTGAAATGCAGCTTAGTGCAAAAACAGGCTGCTCTCGCTCTGAAACGCTCATTTTTCACATAAGCCACTTTTCAGCCTTAGGCGACTGTACAGTGCTAAAACAGCCTCCAATCGCTCTGAAACGCTCATTTTTCACATAAGCCACTTTTCAGCGCTAAAACAGCCTCCAATCGCTCTGAAACGCTCATTTTTGACATAAGCCACTTTTCACCTTTAATGAATTAAATTCCAGGTAAAAACTCCTTTGCCATGAAGAAGATCCAAATTCAACCAGTTCAGGCTAGTAAACCTGTTTGAAAGACCTTTTTTCAGTGAAATGCAGCTTAGTGCAAAAACAGGCTGCTCTCGCTCTGAAACGCTCATTTTTCACATAAGCCACTTTTCAGCCTTAGGCGACTGTACAGTGCTAAAACAGCCTCCAATCGCTCTGAAACGCTCATTTTTGACATAAGCCACTTTTCACCTTTAATGAATGAAATTCCAGGTAAAAACTCCTTTGCCATGAAGAAGGTCCAAATTCAACCAGTTCAGGCTAGTAAACCTGTTTGAAAGACCTTTTTTCAGTGAAATGCAGCTTAGTGCAAAAACAGGCTGCTCTCGCTCTGAAACGCTCATTTTTCACATAAGCCACTTTTCAGCCTTAGGCGACTGTACAGTGCTAAAACAGCCTCCAATCGCTCTGAAACGCTCATTTTTGACATAATCCACTTTTCACCTTTAATGAATGAAATTCCAGGTAAAAACCCCTTTGCCATGAAGAAGATCCAAATTCAACCAGTTCAGGCTAGTAAACCTGTTTGAAAGACCTTTTTTCAGTGAAATGCAGCTTAGTGCAAAAACAGGCTGCTCTCGCTCTGAAACGCTCATTTTTCACATAAGCCACTTTTCAGCCTTAGGCGACTGTACAGTGCTAAAACAGCCTCCAATCGCTCTGAAACGCTCATTTTTCACATAAGCCACTTTTCAGCGCTAAAACAGCCTCCAATCGCTCTGAAACGCTCATTTTTGACATAACCCACTTTTCAGCCTTAATGAATTAAATTCCAGGTAAAAACTCATTTGCCATGAAGAAGATCCAAATTCAACCAGTTCAGGCTAGTAAACCTGTTTGAAAGACCTTTTTTCAGTGAAATGCAGCTTAGTGCAAAAACAGGCTGCTCTCGCTCTGAAACGCTCATTTTTCACATAAGCCACTTTTCAGCGCTAAAACAGCCTCCAATCGCTCTGAAACGCTCATTTTTGACATAAGCCACTTTTCACCTTTAATGAATGAAATTCCAGGTAAAAACTCCTTTGCCATGAATAAGATCCAAATTCAACCAGTTCAGGCTAGTAAACCTGTTTGAAAGACCTTTTTTCAGTGAATGCAGCTTAGTGCAAAAACAGGCTGCTCTCGCTCTGAAACGCTCATTTTTCACATAAGCCACTTTTCAGCCTTAGGCGACTGTACAGTGCTAAAACAGCCTCCAATCGCTCTGAAACGCTCATTTTTGACATAATCCACTTTTCACCTTTAATGAATGAAATTCCAGGTAAAAACTCCTTTGCCATGAAGAAGATCCAAATTCAACCAGTTCAGGCTAGTAAACCTGTTTGAAAGACCTTTTTTCAGTGAAATGCAGCTTAGTGCAAAAACAGGCTGCTCTCGCTCTGAAACGCTCATTTTTCACATAAGCCACTTTTCAGCCTTAGGCGACTGTACAGTGCTAAAACAGCCTCCAATCGCTCTGAAACGCTCATTTTTGACATAAGCCACTTTTCACCTTTAATGAATGAAATTCCAGGTAAAAACTCCTTTGCCATGAAGAAGATCCAAATTCAACCAGTTCAGGCTAGTAAACCTGTTTGAAAGACCTTTTTTCAGTGAAATGCAGCTTAGTGCAAAAACAGGCTGCTCTCGCTCTGAAACGCTCATTTTTCACATAAGCCACTTTTCAGCGCTAAAACAGCCTCCAATCGCTCTGAAACGCTCATTTTTGACATAAGCCACTTTTCACCTTTAATGAATGAAATTCCAGGTAAAAACTCCTTTGCCATGAAGAAGATCCAAATTCAACCAGTTCAGGCTAGTAAACCTGTTTGAAAGACCTTTTTTCAGTGAAATGCAGCTTAGTGCAAAAACAGGCTGCTCTCGCTCTGAAACGCTCATTTTTCACATAAGCCACTTTTCAGCCTTAGGCGACTGTACAGTGCTAAAACAGCCTCCAATCGCTCTGAAACGCTCATTTTTCACATAATCCACTTTTCACCTTTAATGAATGAAATTCCAGGTAAAAACCCCTTTGCCATGAAGAAGATCCAAATTCAACCAGTTCAGGCTAGTAAACCTGTTTGAAAGACCTTTTTTCAGTGAAATGCAGCTTAGTGCAAAAACAGGCTGCTCTCGCTCTGAAACGCTCATTTTTCACATAAGCCACTTTTCAGCCTTAGGCGACTGTACAGTGCTAAAACAGCCTCCAATCGCTCTGAAACGCTCATTTTTCACATAAGCCACTTTTCAGCGCTAAAACAGCCTCCAATCGCTCTGAAACGCTCATTTTTGACATAACCCACTTTTCAGCCTTAATGAATTAAATTCCAGGTAAAAACTCATTTGCCATGAAGAAGATCCAAATTCAACCAGTTCAGGCTAGTAAACCTGTTTGAAAGACCTTTTTTCAGTGAAATGCAGCTTAGTGCAAAAACAGGCTGCTCTCGCTCTGAAACGCTCATTTTTCACATAAGCCACTTTTCAGCGCTAAAACAGCCTCCAATCGCTCTGAAACGCTCATTTTTGACATAAGCCACTTTTCACCTTTAATGAATGAAATTCCAGGTAAAAACTCCTTTGCCATGAATAAGATCCAAATTCAACCAGTTCAGGCTAGTAAACCTGTTTGAAAGACCTTTTTTCAGTGAAATGCAGCTTAGTGCAAAAACAGGCTGCTCTCGCTCTGAAACGCTCATTTTTCACATAAGCCACTTTTCAGCCTTAGGCGACTGTACAGTGCTAAAACAGCCTCCAATCGCTCTGAAACGCTCATTTTTGACATAATCCACTTTTCACCTTTAATGAATGAAATTCCAGGTAAAAACTCCTTTGCCATGAAGAAGATCCAAATTCAACCAGTTCAGGCTAGTAAACCTGTTTGAAAGACCTTTTTTCAGTGAAATGCAGCTTAGTGCAAAAACAGGCTGCTCTCGCTCTGAAACGCTCATTTTTCACATAAGCCACTTTTCAGCCTTAGGCGACTGTACAGTGCTAAAACAGCCTCCAATCGCTCTGAAACGCTCATTTTTGACATAAGCCACTTTTCACCTTTAATGAATGAAATTCCAGGTAAAAACTCCTTTGCCATGAAGAAGATCCAAATTCAACCAGTTCAGGCTAGTAAACCTGTTTGAAAGACCTTTTTTCAGTGAAATGCAGCTTAGTGCAAAAACAGGCTGCTCTCGCTCTGAAACGCTCATTTTTCACATAAGCCACTTTTCAGCGCTAAAACAGCCTCCAATCGCTCTGAAACGCTCATTTTTGACATAAGCCACTTTTCACCTTTAATGAATGAAATTCCAGGTAAAAACTCCTTTGCCATGAAGAAGATCCAAATTCAACCAGTTCAGGCTAGTAAACCTGTTTGAAAGACCTTTTTTCAGTGAAATGCAGCTTAGTGCAAAAACAGGCTGCTCTCGCTCTGAAACGCTCATTTTTCACATAAGCCACTTTTCAGCCTTAGGCGACTGTACAGTGCTAAAACAGCCTCCAATCGCTCTGAAACGCTCATTTTTCACATAATCCACTTTTCACCTTTAATGAATGAAATTCCAGGTAAAAACCCCTTTGCCATGAAGAAGATCCAAATTCAACCAGTTCAGGCTAGTAAACCTGTTTGAAAGACCTTTTTTCAGTGAAATGCAGCTTAGTGCAAAAACAGGCTGCTCTCGCTCTGAAACGCTCATTTTTCACATAAGCCACTTTTCAGCCTTAGGCGACTGTACAGTGCTAAAACAGCCTCCAATCGCTCTGAAACGCTCATTTTTCACATAAGCCACTTTTCAGCGCTAAAACAGCCTCCAATCGCTCTGAAACGCTCATTTTTGACATAACCCACTTTTCAGCCTTAATGAATTAAATTCCAGGTAAAAACTCATTTGCCATGAAGAAGATCCAAATTCAACCAGTTCAGGCTAGTAAACCTGTTTGAAAGACCTTTTTTCAGTGAAATGCAGCTTAGTGCAAAAACAGGCTGCTCTCGCTCTGAAACGCTCATTTTTCACATAAGCCACTTTTCAGCGCTAAAACAGCCTCCAATCGCTCTGAAACGCTCATTTTTGACATAAGCCACTTTTCACCTTTAATGAATGAAATTCCAGGTAAAAACTCCTTTGCCATGAATAAGATCCAAATTCAACCAGTTCAGGCTAGTAAACCTGTTTGAAAGACCTTTTTTCAGTGAAATGCAGCTTAGTGCAAAAACAGGCTGCTCTCGCTCTGAAACGCTCATTTTTCACATAAGCCACTTTTCAGCCTTAGGCGACTGTACAGTGCTAAAACAGCCTCCAATCGCTCTGAAACGCTCATTTTTGACATAATCCACTTTTCACCTTTAATGAATGAAATTCCAGGTAAAAACTCCTTTGCCATGAAGAAGATCCAAATTCAACCAGTTCAGGCTAGTAAACCTGTTTGAAAGACCTTTTTTCAGTGAAATGCAGCTTAGTGCAAAAACAGGCTGCTCTCGCTCTGAAACGCTCATTTTTCACATAAGCCACTTTTCAGCCTTAGGCGACTGTACAGTGCTAAAACAGCCTCCAATCGCTCTGAAACGCTCATTTTTGACATAAGCCACTTTTCACCTTTAATGAATGAAATTCCAGGTAAAAACTCCTTTGCCATGAAGAAGATCCAAATTCAACCAGTTCAGGCTAGTAAACCTGTTTGAAAGACCTTTTTTCAGTGAAATGCAGCTTAGTGCAAAAACAGGCTGCTCTCGCTCTGAAACGCTCATTTTTCACATAAGCCACTTTTCAGCCTTAGGCGACTGTACAGTGCTAAAACAGCCTCCAATCGCTCTGAAACGCTCATTTTTGACATAAGCCACTTTTCACCTTTAATGAATGAAATTCCAGGTAAAAACTCCTTTGCCATGAAGAAGGTCCAAATTCAACCAGTTCAGGCTAGTAAACCTGTTTGAAAGACCTTTTTTCAGTGAAATGCAGCTTAGTGCAAAAACAGGCTGCTCTCGCTCTGAAACGCTCATTTTTCACATAAGCCACTTTTCAGCGCTAAAACAGCCTCCAATCGCTCTGAAACGCTCATTTTTGACATAAGCCACTTTTCACCTTTAATGAATGAAATTCCAGGTAAAAACTCCTTTGCCATGAAGAAGATCCAAATTCAACCAGTTCAGGCTAGTAAACCTGTTTGAAAGACCTTTTTTCAGTGAAATGCAGCTTAGTGCAAAAACAGGCTGCTCTCGCTCTGAAACGCTCATTTTTCACATAAGCCACTTTTCAGCCTTAGGCGACTGTACAGTGCTAAAACAGCCTCCAATCGCTCTGAAACGCTCATTTTTCACATAATCCACTTTTCACCTTTAATGAATGAAATTCCAGGTAAAAACCCCTTTGCCATGAAGAAGATCCAAATTCAACCAGTTCAGGCTAGTAAACCTGTTTGAAAGACCTTTTTTCAGTGAAATGCAGCTTAGTGCAAAAACAGGCTGCTCTCGCTCTGAAACGCTCATTTTTCACATAAGCCACTTTTCAGCCTTAGGCGACTGTACAGTGCTAAAACAGCCTCCAATCGCTCTGAAACGCTCATTTTTCACATAAGCCACTTTTCAGCGCTAAAACAGCCTCCAATCGCTCTGAAACGCTCATTTTTGACATAACCCACTTTTCAGCCTTAATGAATTAAATTCCAGGTAAAAACTCATTTGCCATGAAGAAGATCCAAATTCAACCAGTTCAGGCTAGTAAACCTGTTTGAAAGACCTTTTTTCAGTGAAATGCAGCTTAGTGCAAAAACAGGCTGCTCTCGCTCTGAAACGCTCATTTTTCACATAAGCCACTTTTCAGCGCTAAAACAGCCTCCAATCGCTCTGAAACGCTCATTTTTGACATAAGCCACTTTTCACCTTTAATGAATGAAATTCCAGGTAAAAACTCCTTTGCCATGAATAAGATCCAAATTCAACCAGTTCAGGCTAGTAAACCTGTTTGAAAGACCTTTTTTCAGTGAAATGCAGCTTAGTGCAAAAACAGGCTGCTCTCGCTCTGAAACGCTCATTTTTCACATAAGCCACTTTTCAGCCTTAGGCGACTGTACAGTGCTAAAACAGCCTCCAATCGCTCTGAAACGCTCATTTTTGACATAATCCACTTTTCACCTTTAATGAATGAAATTCCAGGTAAAAACTCCTTTGCCATGAAGAAGATCCAAATTCAACCAGTTCAGGCTAGTAAACCTGTTTGAAAGACCTTTTTTCAGTGAAATGCAGCTTAGTGCAAAAACAGGCTGCTCTCGCTCTGAAACGCTCATTTTTCACATAAGCCACTTTTCAGCCTTAGGCGACTGTACAGTGCTAAAACAGCCTCCAATCGCTCTGAAACGCTCATTTTTCACATAAGCCACTTTTCAGCGCTAAAACAGCCTCCAATCGCTCTGAAACGCTCATTTTTGACATAACCCACTTTTCAGCCTTAATGAATTAAATTCCAGGTAAAAACTCATTTGCCATGAAGAAGATCCAAATTCAACCAGTTCAGGCTAGTAAACCTGTTTGAAAGACCTTTTTTCAGTGAAATGCAGCTTAGTGCAAAAACAGGCTGCTCTCGCTCTGAAACGCTCATTTTTCACATAAGCCACTTTTCAGCGCTAAAACAGCCTCCAATCGCTCTGAAACGCTCATTTTTGACATAAGCCACTTTTCACCTTTAATGAATGAAATTCCAGGTAAAAACTCCTTTGCCATGAAGAAGATCCAAATTCAACCAGTTCAGGCTAGTAAACCTGTTTGAAAGACCTTTTTTCAGTGAAATGCAGCTTAGTGCAAAAACAGGCTGCTCTCGCTCTGAAACGCTCATTTTTCACATAAGCCACTTTTCAGCCTTAGGCGACTGTACAGTGCTAAAACAGCCTCCAATCGCTCTGAAACGCTCATTTTTCACATAATCCACTTTTCACCTTTAATGAATGAAATTCCAGGTAAAAACCCCTTTGCCATGAAGAAGATCCAAATTCAACCAGTTCAGGCTAGTAAACCTGTTTGAAAGACCTTTTTTCAGTGAAATGCAGCTTAGTGCAAAAACAGGCTGCTCTCGCTCTGAAACGCTCATTTTTCACATAAGCCACTTTTCAGCCTTAGGCGACTGTACAGTGCTAAAACAGCCTCCAATCGCTCTGAAACGCTCATTTTTCACATAAGCCACTTTTCAGCGCTAAAACAGCCTCCAATCGCTCTGAAACGCTCATTTTTGACATAACCCACTTTTCAGCCTTAATGAATTAAATTCCAGGTAAAAACTCCTTTGCCATGAAGAAGATCCAAATTCAACCAGTTCAGGCTAGTAAACCTGTTTGAAAGACCTTTTTTCAGTGAAATGCAGCTTAGTGCAAAAACAGGCTGCTCTCGCTCTGAAACGCTCATTTTTCACATAAGCCACTTTTCAGCGCTAAAACAGCCTCCAATCGCTCTGAAACGCTCATTTTTGACATAAGCCACTTTTCACCTTTAATGAATGAAATTCCAGGTAAAAACTCCTTTGCCATGAATAAGATCCAAATTCAACCAGTTCAGGCTAGTAAACCTGTTTGAAAGACCTTTTTTCAGTGAAATGCAGCTTAGTGCAAAAACAGGCTGCTCTCGCTCTGAAACGCTCATTTTTCACATAAGCCACTTTTCAGCGCTAAAACAGCCTCCAATCGCTCTGAAACGCTCATTTTTGACATAAGCCACTTTTCACCTTTAATGAATGAAATTCCAGGTAAAAACTCCTTTGCCATGAAGAAGATCCAAATTCAACCAGTTCAGGCTAGTAAACCTGTTTGAAAGACCTTTTTTCAGTGAAATGCAGCTTAGTGCAAAAACAGGCTGCTCTCGCTCTGAAACGCTCATTTTTCACATAAGCCACTTTTCAGCCTTAGGCGACTGTACAGTGCTAAAACAGCCTCCAATCGCTCTGAAACGCTCATTTTTGACATAATCCACTTTTCACCTTTAATGAATGAAATTCCAGGTAAAAACTCCTTTGCCATGAAGAAGATCCAAATCAACCAGTTCAGGCTAGTAAACCTGTTTGAAAGACCTTTTTTCAGTGAAATGCAGCTTAGTGCAAAAACAGGCTGCTCTCGCTCTGAAACGCTCATTTTTCACATAAGCCACTTTTCAGCCTTAGGCGACTGTACAGTGCTAAAACAGCCTCCAATCGCTCTGAAACGCTCATTTTTGACATAAGCCACTTTTCACCTTTAATGAATGAAATTCCAGGTAAAAACTCCTTTGCCATGAAGAAGATCCAAATTCAACCAGTTCAGGCTAGTAAACCTGTTTGAAAGACCTTTTTTCAGTGAAATGCAGCTTAGTGCAAAAACAGGCTGCTCTCGCTCTGAAACGCTCATTTTTCACATAAGCCACTTTTCAGCCTTAGGCGACTGTACAGTGCTAAAACAGCCTCCAATCGCTCTGAAACGCTCATTTTTCACATAAGCCACTTTTCAGCGCTAAAACAGCCTCCAATCGCTCTGAAACGCTCATTTTTGACATAAGCCACTTTTCACCTTTAATGAATTAAATTCCAGGTAAAAACTCCTTTGCCATGAAGAAGATCCAAATTCAACCAGTTCAGGCTAGTAAACCTGTTTGAAAGACCTTTTTTCAGTGAAATGCAGCTTAGTGCAAAAACAGGCTGCTCTCGCTCTGAAACGCTCATTTTTCACATAAGCCACTTTTCAGCCTTAGGCGACTGTACAGTGCTAAAACAGCCTCCAATCGCTCTGAAACGCTCATTTTTGACATAATCCACTTTTCACCTTTAATGAATGAAATTCCAGGTAAAAACTCCTTTGCCATGAAGAAGGTCCAAATTCAACCAGTTCAGGCTAGTAAACCTGTTTGAAAGACCTTTTTTCAGTGAAATGCAGCTTAGTGCAAAAACAGGCTGCTCTCGCTCTGAAACGCTCATTTTTCACATAAGCCACTTTTCAGCCTTAGGCGACTGTACAGTGCTAAAACAGCCTCCAATCGCTCTGAAACGCTCATTTTTGACATAAGCCACTTTTCACCTTTAATGAATGAAATTCCAGGTAAAAACTCCTTTGCCATGAAGAAGGTCCAAATTCAACCAGTTCAGGCTAGTAAACCTGTTTGAAAGACCTTTTTTCAGTGAAATGCAGCTTAGTGCAAAAACAGGCTGCTCTCGCTCTGAAACGCTCATTTTTCACATAAGCCACTTTTCAGCCTTAGGCGACTGTACAGTGCTAAAACAGCCTCCAATCGCTCTGAAACGCTCATTTTTGACATAAGCCACTTTTCACCTTTAATGAATGAAATTCCAGGTAAAAACTCCTTTGCCATGAAGAAGATCCAAATTCAACCAGTTCAGGCTAGTAAACCTGTTTGAAAGACCTTTTTTCAGTGAAATGCAGCTTAGTGCAAAAACAGGCTGCTCTCGCTCTGAAACGCTCATTTTTCACATAAGCCACTTTTCAGCGCTAAAACAGCCTCCAATCGCTCTGAAACGCTCATTTTTGACATAAGCCACTTTTCACCTTTAATGAATGAAATTCCAGGTAAAAACTCCTTTGCCATGAAGAAGATCCAAATTCAACCAGTTCAGGCTAGTAAACCTGTTTGAAAGACCTTTTTTCAGTGAAATGCAGCTTAGTGCAAAAACAGGCTGCTCTCGCTCTGAAACGCTCATTTTTCACATAAGCCACTTTTCAGCCTTAGGCGACTGTACAGTGCTAAAACAGCCTCCAATCGCTCTGAAACGCTCATTTTTCACATAATCCACTTTTCACCTTTAATGAATGAAATTCCAGGTAAAAACCCCTTTGCCATGAAGAAGATCCAAATTCAACCAGTTCAGGCTAGTAAACCTGTTTGAAAGACCTTTTTTCAGTGAAATGCAGCTTAGTGCAAAAACAGGCTGCTCTCGCTCTGAAACGCTCATTTTTCACATAAGCCACTTTTCAGCCTTAGGCGACTGTACAGTGCTAAAACAGCCTCCAATCGCTCTGAAACGCTCATTTTTCACATAAGCCACTTTTCAGCGCTAAAACAGCCTCCAATCGCTCTGAAACGCTCATTTTTGACATAACCCACTTTTCAGCCTTAATGAATTAAATTCCAGGTAAAAACTCATTTGCCATGAAGAAGATCCAAATTCAACCAGTTCAGGCTAGTAAACCTGTTTGAAAGACCTTTTTTCAGTGAAATGCAGCTTAGTGCAAAAACAGGCTGCTCTCGCTCTGAAACGCTCATTTTTCACATAAGCCACTTTTCAGCGCTAAAACAGCCTCCAATCGCTCTGAAACGCTCATTTTTGACATAAGCCACTTTTCACCTTTAATGAATGAAATTCCAGGTAAAAACTCCTTTGCCATGAATAAGATCCAAATTCAACCAGTTCAGGCTAGTAAACCTGTTTGAAAGACCTTTTTTCAGTGAAATGCAGCTTAGTGCAAAAACAGGCTGCTCTCGCTCTGAAACGCTCATTTTTCACATAAGCCACTTTTCAGCCTTAGGCGACTGTACAGTGCTAAAACAGCCTCCAATCGCTCTGAAACGCTCATTTTTGACATAATCCACTTTTCACCTTTAATGAATGAAATTCCAGGTAAAAACTCCTTTGCCATGAAGAAGATCCAAATTCAACCAGTTCAGGCTAGTAAACCTGTTTGAAAGACCTTTTTTCAGTGAAATGCAGCTTAGTGCAAAAACAGGCTGCTCTCGCTCTGAAACGCTCATTTTTCACATAAGCCACTTTTCAGCCTTAGGCGACTGTACAGTGCTAAAACAGCCTCCAATCGCTCTGAAACGCTCATTTTTCACATAAGCCACTTTTCAGCGCTAAAACAGCCTCCAATCGCTCTGAAACGCTCATTTTTGACATAACCCACTTTTCAGCCTTAATGAATTAAATTCCAGGTAAAAACTCATTTGCCATGAAGAAGATCCAAATTCAACCAGTTCAGGCTAGTAAACCTGTTTGAAAGACCTTTTTTCAGTGAAATGCAGCTTAGTGCAAAAACAGGCTGCTCTCGCTCTGAAACGCTCATTTTTCACATAAGCCACTTTTCAGCGCTAAAACAGCCTCCAATCGCTCTGAAACGCTCATTTTTGACATAAGCCACTTTTCACCTTTAATGAATGAAATTCCAGGTAAAAACTCCTTTGCCATGAATAAGATCCAAATTCAACCAGTTCAGGCTAGTAAACCTGTTTGAAAGACCTTTTTTCAGTGAAATGCAGCTTAGTGCAAAAACAGGCTGCTCTCGCTCTGAAACGCTCATTTTTCACATAAGCCACTTTTCAGCCTTAGGCGACTGTACAGTGCTAAAACAGCCTCCAATCGCTCTGAAACGCTCATTTTTGACATAATCCACTTTTCACCTTTAATGAATGAAATTCCAGGTAAAAACTCCTTTGCCATGAAGAAGATCCAAATTCAACCAGTTCAGGCTAGTAAACCTGTTTGAAAGACCTTTTTTCAGTGAAATGCAGCTTAGTGCAAAAACAGGCTGCTCTCGCTCTGAAACGCTCATTTTTCACATAAGCCACTTTTCAGCCTTAGGCGACTGTACAGTGCTAAAATAGCCTCCAATCGCTCTGAAACGCTCATTTTTCACATAAGCCACTTTTCAGCGCTAAAACAGCCTCCAATCGCTCTGAAACGCTCATTTTTGACATAACCCACTTTTCAGCCTTAATGAATTAAATTCCAGGTAAAAACTCATTTGCCATGAAGAAGATCCAAATTCAACCAGTTCAGGCTAGTAAACCTGTTTGAAAGACCTTTTTTCAGTGAAATGCAGCTTAGTGCAAAAACAGGCTGCTCTCGCTCTGAAACGCTCATTTTTCACATAAGCCACTTTTCAGCCTTAGGCGACTGTACAGTGCTAAAACAGCCTCCAATCGCTCTGAAACGCTCATTTTTGACATAATCCACTTTTCACCTTTAATGAATGAAATTCCAGGTAAAAACTCCTTTGCCATGAAGAAGATCCAAATTCAACCAGTTCAGGCTAGTAAACCTGTTTGAAAGACCTTTTTTCAGTGAAATGCAGCTTAGTGCAAAAACAGGCTGCTCTCGCTCTGAAACGCTCATTTTTCACATAAGCCACTTTTCAGCCTTAGGCGACTGTACAGTGCTAAAACAGCCTCCAATCGCTCTGAAACGCTCATTTTTGACATAAGCCACTTTTCACCTTTAATGAATGAAATTCCAGGTAAAAACTCCTTTGCCATGAAGAAGATCCAAATTCAACCAGTTCAGGCTAGTAAACCTGTTTGAAAGACCTTTTTTCAGTGAAATGCAGCTTAGTGCAAAAACAGGCTGCTCTCGCTCTGAAACGCTCATTTTTCACATAAGCCACTTTTCAGCCTTAGGCGACTGTACAGTGCTAAAACAGCCTCCAATCGCTCTGAAACGCTCATTTTTGACATAATCCACTTTTCACCTTTAATGAATGAAATTCCAGGTAAAAACTCCTTTGCCATGAAGAAGATCCAAATCAACCAGTTCAGGCTAGTAAACCTGTTTGAAAGACCTTTTTTCAGTGAAATGCAGCTTAGTGCAAAAACAGGCTGCTCTCGCTCTGAAACGCTCATTTTTCACATAAGCCACTTTTCAGCCTTAGGCGACTGTACAGTGCTAAAACAGCCTCCAATCGCTCTGAAACGCTCATTTTTGACATAAGCCACTTTTCACCTTTAATGAATGAAATTCCAGGTAAAAACTCCTTTGCCATGAAGAAGATCCAAATTCAACCAGTTCAGGCTAGTAAACCTGTTTGAAAGACCTTTTTTCAGTGAAATGCAGCTTAGTGCAAAAACAGGCTGCTCTCGCTCTGAAACGCTCATTTTTCACATAAGCCACTTTTCAGCCTTAGGCGACTGTACAGTGCTAAAACAGCCTCCAATCGCTCTGAAACGCTCATTTTTCACATAAGCCACTTTTCAGCGCTAAAACAGCCTCCAATCGCTCTGAAACGCTCATTTTTGACATAAGCCACTTTTCACCTTTAATGAATTAAATTCCAGGTAAAAACTCCTTTGCCATGAAGAAGATCCAAATTCAACCAGTTCAGGCTAGTAAACCTGTTTGAAAGACCTTTTTTCAGTGAAATGCAGCTTAGTGCAAAAACAGGCTGCTCTCGCTCTGAAACGCTCATTTTTCACATAAGCCACTTTTCAGCCTTAGGCGACTGTACAGTGCTAAAACAGCCTCCAATCGCTCTGAAACGCTCATTTTTCACATAAGCCACTTTTCACCTTTAATGAATGAAATTCCAGGTAAAAACTCCTTTGCCATGAAGAAGATCCAAATTCAACCAGTTCAGGCTAGTAAACCTGTTTGAAAGACCTTTTTTCAGTGAAATGCAGCTTAGTGCAAAAACAGGCTGCTCTCGCTCTGAAACGCTCATTTTTCACATAAGCCACTTTTCAGCCTTAGGCGACTGTACAGTGCTAAAACAGCCTCCAATCGCTCTGAAACGCTCATTTTTCACATAAGCCACTTTTCAGCGCTAAAACAGCCTCCAATCGCTCTGAAACGCTCATTTTTGACATAACCCACTTTTCAGCCTTAATGAATTAAATTCCAGGTAAAAACTCATTTGCCATGAAGAAGATCCAAATTCAACCAGTTCAGGCTAGTAAACCTGTTTGAAAGACCTTTTTTCAGTGAAATGCAGCTTAGTGCAAAAACAGGCTGCTCTCGCTCTGAAACGCTCATTTTTCACATAAGCCACTTTTCAGCGCTAAAACAGCCTCCAATCGCTCTGAAACGCTCATTTTTGACATAAGCCACTTTTCACCTTTAATGAATGAAATTCCAGGTAAAAACTCCTTTGCCATGAATAAGATCCAAATTCAACCAGTTCAGGCTAGTAAACCTGTTTGAAAGACCTTTTTTCAGTGAAATGCAGCTTAGTGCAAAAACAGGCTGCTCTCGCTCTGAAACGCTCATTTTTCACATAAGCCACTTTTCAGCCTTAGGCGACTGTACAGTGCTAAAACAGCCTCCAATCGCTCTGAAACGCTCATTTTTGACATAATCCACTTTTCACCTTTAATGAATGAAATTCCAGGTAAAAACTCCTTTGCCATGAAGAAGATCCAAATTCAACCAGTTCAGGCTAGTAAACCTGTTTGAAAGACCTTTTTTCAGTGAAATGCAGCTTAGTGCAAAAACAGGCTGCTCTCGCTCTGAAACGCTCATTTTTCACATAAGCCACTTTTCAGCCTTAGGCGACTGTACAGTGCTAAAACAGCCTCCAATCGCTCTGAAACGCTCATTTTTCACATAAGCCACTTTTCAGCGCTAAAACAGCCTCCAATCGCTCTGAAACGCTCATTTTTGACATAACCCACTTTTCAGCCTTAATGAATTAAATTCCAGGTAAAAACTCATTTGCCATGAAGAAGATCCAAATTCAACCAGTTCAGGCTAGTAAACCTGTTTGAAAGACCTTTTTTCAGTGAAATGCAGCTTAGTGCAAAAACAGGCTGCTCTCGCTCTGAAACGCTCATTTTTCACATAAGCCACTTTTCAGCGCTAAAACAGCCTCCAATCGCTCTGAAACGCTCATTTTTGACATAAGCCACTTTTCACCTTTAATGAATGAAATTCCAGGTAAAAACTCCTTTGCCATGAATAAGATCCAAATTCAACCAGTTCAGGCTAGTAAACCTGTTTGAAAGACCTTTTTTCAGTGAAATGCAGCTTAGTGCAAAAACAGGCTGCTCTCGCTCTGAAACGCTCATTTTTCACATAAGCCACTTTTCAGCCTTAGGCGACTGTACAGTGCTAAAACAGCCTCCAATCGCTCTGAAACGCTCATTTTTGACATAATCCACTTTTCACCTTTAATGAATGAAATTCCAGGTAAAAACTCCTTTGCCATGAAGAAGATCCAAATTCAACCAGTTCAGGCTAGTAAACCTGTTTGAAAGACCTTTTTTCAGTGAAATGCAGCTTAGTGCAAAAACAGGCTGCTCTCGCTCTGAAACGCTCATTTTTCACATAAGCCACTTTTCAGCCTTAGGCGACTGTACAGTGCTAAAACAGCCTCCAATCGCTCTGAAACGCTCATTTTTGACATAAGCCACTTTTCACCTTTAATGAATGAAATTCCAGGTAAAAACTCCTTTGCCATGAAGAAGATCCAAATTCAACCAGTTCAGGCTAGTAAACCTGTTTGAAAGACCTTTTTTCAGTGAAATGCAGCTTAGTGCAAAAACAGGCTGCTCTCGCTCTGAAACGCTCATTTTTCACATAAGCCACTTTTCAGCCTTAGGCGACTGTACAGTGCTAAAACAGCCTCCAATCGCTCTGAAACGCTCATTTTTGACATAATCCACTTTTCACCTTTAATGAATGAAATTCCAGGTAAAAACTCCTTTGCCATGAAGAAGATCCAAATCAACCAGTTCAGGCTAGTAAACCTGTTTGAAAGACCTTTTTTCAGTGAAATGCAGCTTAGTGCAAAAACAGGCTGCTCTCGCTCTGAAACGCTCATTTTTCACATAAGCCACTTTTCAGCCTTAGGCGACTGTACAGTGCTAAAACAGCCTCCAATCGCTCTGAAACGCTCATTTTTCACATAAGCCACTTTTCAGCGCTAAAACAGCCTCCAATCGCTCTGAAACGCTCATTTTTGACATAACCCACTTTTCAGCCTTAATGAATTAAATTCCAGGTAAAAACTCATTTGCCATGAAGAAGATCCAAATTCAACCAGTTCAGGCTAGTAAACCTGTTTGAAAGACCTTTTTTCAGTGAAATGCAGCTTAGTGCAAAAACAGGCTGCTCTCGCTCTGAAACGCTCATTTTTCACATAAGCCACTTTTCAGCGCTAAAACAGCCTCCAATCGCTCTGAAACGCTCATTTTTGACATAAGCCACTTTTCACCTTTAATGAATGAAATTCCAGGTAAAAACTCCTTTGCCATGAATAAGATCCAAATTCAACCAGTTCAGGCTAGTAAACCTGTTTGAAAGACCTTTTTTCAGTGAAATGCAGCTTAGTGCAAAAACAGGCTGCTCTCGCTCTGAAACGCTCATTTTTCACATAAGCCACTTTTCAGCCTTAGGCGACTGTACAGTGCTAAAACAGCCTCCAATCGCTCTGAAACGCTCATTTTTGACATAATCCACTTTTCACCTTTAATGAATGAAATTCCAGGTAAAAACTCCTTTGCCATGAAGAAGATCCAAATTCAACCAGTTCAGGCTAGTAAACCTGTTTGAAAGACCTTTTTTCAGTGAAATGCAGCTTAGTGCAAAAACAGGCTGCTCTCGCTCTGAAACGCTCATTTTTCACATAAGCCACTTTTCAGCCTTAGGCGACTGTACAGTGCTAAAACAGCCTCCAATCGCTCTGAAACGCTCATTTTTGACATAAGCCACTTTTCACCTTTAATGAATGAAATTCCAGGTAAAAACTCCTTTGCCATGAAGAAGATCCAAATTCAACCAGTTCAGGCTAGTAAACCTGTTTGAAAGACCTTTTTTCAGTGAAATGCAGCTTAGTGCAAAAACAGGCTGCTCTCGCTCTGAAACGCTCATTTTTCACATAAGCCACTTTTCAGCCTTAGGCGACTGTACAGTGCTAAAACAGCCTCCAATCGCTCTGAAACGCTCATTTTTGACATAATCCACTTTTCACCTTTAATGAATGAAATTCCAGGTAAAAACTCCTTTGCCATGAAGAAGATCCAAATCAACCAGTTCAGGCTAGTAAACCTGTTTGAAAGACCTTTTTTCAGTGAAATGCAGCTTAGTGCAAAAACAGGCTGCTCTCGCTCTGAAACGCTCATTTTTCACATAAGCCACTTTTCAGCCTTAGGCGACTGTACAGTGCTAAAACAGCCTCCAATCGCTCTGAAACGCTCATTTTTGACATAAGCCACTTTTCACCTTTAATGAATGAAATTCCAGGTAAAAACTCCTTTGCCATGAAGAAGATCCAAATTCAACCAGTTCAGGCTAGTAAACCTGTTTGAAAGACCTTTTTTCAGTGAAATGCAGCTTAGTGCAAAAACAGGCTGCTCTCGCTCTGAAACGCTCATTTTTCACATAAGCCACTTTTCAGCCTTAGGCGACTGTACAGTGCTAAAACAGCCTCCAATCGCTCTGAAACGCTCATTTTTCACATAAGCCACTTTTCAGCGCTAAAACAGCCTCCAATCGCTCTGAAACGCTCATTTTTGACATAAGCCACTTTTCACCTTTAATGAATTAAATTCCAGGTAAAAACTCCTTTGCCATGAAGAAGATCCAAATTCAACCAGTTCAGGCTAGTAAACCTGTTTGAAAGACCTTTTTTCAGTGAAATGCAGCTTAGTGCAAAAACAGGCTGCTCTCGCTCTGAAACGCTCATTTTTCACATAAGCCACTTTTCAGCCTTAGGCGACTGTACAGTGCTAAAACAGCCTCCAATCGCTCTGAAACGCTCATTTTTGACATAAGCCACTTTTCACCTTTAATGAATGAAATTCCAGGTAAAAACTCCTTTGCCATGAAGAAGGTCCAAATTCAACCAGTTCAGGCTAGTAAACCTGTTTGAAAGACCTTTTTTCAGTGAAATGCAGCTTAGTGCAAAAACAGGCTGCTCTCGCTCTGAAACGCTCATTTTTCACATAAGCCACTTTTCAGCCTTAGGCGACTGTACAGTGCTAAAACAGCCTCCAATCGCTCTGAAACGCTCATTTTTGACATAATCCACTTTTCACCTTTAATGAATGAAATTCCAGGTAAAAACCCCTTTGCCATGAAGAAGATCCAAATTCAACCAGTTCAGGCTAGTAAACCTGTTTGAAAGACCTTTTTTCAGTGAAATGCAGCTTAGTGCAAAAACAGGCTGCTCTCGCTCTGAAACGCTCATTTTTCACATAAGCCACTTTTCAGCCTTAGGCGACTGTACAGTGCTAAAACAGCCTCCAATCGCTCTGAAACGCTCATTTTTCACATAAGCCACTTTTCAGCGCTAAAACAGCCTCCAATCGCTCTGAAACGCTCATTTTTGACATAACCCACTTTTCAGCCTTAATGAATTAAATTCCAGGTAAAAACTCATTTGCCATGAAGAAGATCCAAATTCAACCAGTTCAGGCTAGTAAACCTGTTTGAAAGACCTTTTTTCAGTGAAATGCAGCTTAGTGCAAAAACAGGCTGCTCTCGCTCTGAAACGCTCATTTTTCACATAAGCCACTTTTCAGCGCTAAAACAGCCTCCAATCGCTCTGAAACGCTCATTTTTGACATAAGCCACTTTTCACCTTTAATGAATGAAATTCCAGGTAAAAACTCCTTTGCCATGAATAAGATCCAAATTCAACCAGTTCAGGCTAGTAAACCTGTTTGAAAGACCTTTTTTCAGTGAAATGCAGCTTAGTGCAAAAACAGGCTGCTCTCGCTCTGAAACGCTCATTTTTCACATAAGCCACTTTTCAGCCTTAGGCGACTGTACAGTGCTAAAACAGCCTCCAATCGCTCTGAAACGCTCATTTTTGACATAATCCATACCTTTAATGAATGATAATCCATACCTTTAATGAATGAAATTCCAGGTAAAAACTCCTTTGCCATGAAGAAGATCCAAATTCAACCAGTTCAGGCTAGTAAACCTGTTTGAAAGACCTTTTTTCAGTGAAATGCAGCTTAGTGCAAAAACAGGCTGCTCTCGCTCTGAAACGCTCATTTTTCACATAAGCCACTTTTCAGCCTTAGGCGACTGTACAGTGCTAAAACAGCCTCCAATCGCTCTGAAACGCTCATTTTTGACATAAGCCACTTTTCACCTTTAATGAATGAAATTCCAGGTAAAAACTCCTTTGCCATGAAGAAGATCCAAATTCAACCAGTTCAGGCTAGTAAACCTGTTTGAAAGACCTTTTTTCAGTGAAATGCAGCTTAGTGCAAAAACAGGCTGCTCTCGCTCTGAAACGCTCATTTTTCACATAAGCCACTTTTCAGCCTTAGGCGACTGTACAGTGCTAAAACAGCCTCCAATCGCTCTGAAACGCTCATTTTTGACATAAGCCACTTTTCACCTTTAATGAATGAAATTCCAGGTAAAAACTCCTTTGCCATGAAGAAGATCCAAATTCAACCAGTTCAGGCTAGTAAACCTGTTTGAAAGACCTTTTTTCAGTGAAATGCAGCTTAGTGCAAAAACAGGCTGCTCTCGCTCTGAAACGCTCATTTTTCACATAAGCCACTTTTCAGCGCTAAAACAGCCTCCAATCGCTCTGAAACGCTCATTTTTGACATAATCCACTTTTCACCTTTAATGAATGAAATTCCAGGTAAAAACTCCTTTGCCATGAAGAAGATCCAAATTCAACCAGTTCAGGCTAGTAAACCTGTTTGAAAGACCTTTTTTCAGTGAAATGCAGCTTAGTGCAAAAACAGGCTGCTCTCGCTCTGAAACGCTCATTTTTCACATAAGCCACTTTTCAGCCTTAGGCGACTGTACAGTGCTAAAACAGCCTCCAATCGCTCTGAAACGCTCATTTTTGACATAAGCCACTTTTCACCTTTAATGAATGAAATTCCAGGTAAAAACTCATTTGCCATGAAGAAGATCCAAATTCAACCAGTTCAGGCTAGTAAACCTGTTTGAAAGACCTTTTTTCAGTGAAATGCAGCTTAGTGCAAAAACAGGCTGCTCTCGCTCTGAAACGCTCATTTTTCACATAAGCCACTTTTCAGCCTTAGGCGACTGTACAGTGCTAAAACAGCCTCCAATCGCTCTGAAACGCTCATTTTTGACATAATCCACTTTTCACCTTTAATGAATGAAATTCCAGGTAAAAACTCCTTTGCCATGAAGAAGATCCAAATTCAACCAGTTCAGGCTAGTAAACCTGTTTGAAAGACCTTTTTTCAGTGAAATGCAGCTTAGTGCAAAAACAGGCTGCTCTCGCTCTGAAACGCTCATTTTTCACATAAGCCACTTTTCAGCCTTAGGCGACTGTACAGTGCTAAAACAGCCTCCAATCGCTCTGAAACGCTCATTTTTCACATAAGCCACTTTTCAGCGCTAAAACAGCCTCCAATCGCTCTGAAACGCTCATTTTTGACATAACCCACTTTTCAGCCTTAATGAATTAAATTCCAGGTAAAAACTCATTTGCCATGAAGAAGATCCAAATTCAACCAGTTCAGGCTAGTAAACCTGTTTGAAAGACCTTTTTTCAGTGAAATGCAGCTTAGTGCAAAAACAGGCTGCTCTCGCTCTGAAACGCTCATTTTTCACATAAGCCACTTTTCAGCGCTAAAACAGCCTCCAATCGCTCTGAAACGCTCATTTTTGACATAAGCCACTTTTCACCTTTAATGAATGAAATTCCAGGTAAAAACTCCTTTGCCATGAAGAAGATCCAAATTCAACCAGTTCAGGCTAGTAAACCTGTTTGAAAGACCTTTTTTCAGTGAAATGCAGCTTAGTGCAAAAACAGGCTGCTCTCGCTCTGAAACGCTCATTTTTCACATAAGCCACTTTTCAGCCTTAGGCGACTGTACAGTGCTAAAACAGCCTCCAATCGCTCTGAAACGCTCATTTTTGACATAATCCACTTTTCACCTTTAATGAATGAAATTCCAGGTAAAAACCCCTTTGCCATGAAGAAGATCCAAATTCAACCAGTTCAGGCTAGTAAACCTGTTTGAAAGACCTTTTTTCAGTGAAATGCAGCTTAGTGCAAAAACAGGCTGCTCTCGCTCTGAAACGCTCATTTTTCACATAAGCCACTTTTCAGCCTTAGGCGACTGTACAGTGCTAAAACAGCCTCCAATCGCTCTGAAACGCTCATTTTTCACATAAGCCACTTTTCAGCGCTAAAACAGCCTCCAATCGCTCTGAAACGCTCATTTTTGACATAACCCACTTTTCAGCCTTAATGAATTAAATTCCAGGTAAAAACTCATTTGCCATGAAGAAGATCCAAATTCAACCAGTTCAGGCTAGTAAACCTGTTTGAAAGACCTTTTTTCAGTGAAATGCAGCTTAGTGCAAAAACAGGCTGCTCTCGCTCTGAAACGCTCATTTTTGACATAATCCACTTTTCACCTTTAATGAATGAAATTCCAGGTAAAAACCCCTTTGCCATGAAGAAGATCCAAATTCAACCAGTTCAGGCTAGTAAACCTGTTTGAAAGACCTTTTTTCAGTGAAATGCAGCTTAGTGCAAAAACAGGCTGCTCTCGCTCTGAAACGCTCATTTTTCACATAAGCCACTTTTCAGCCTTAGGCGACTGTACAGTGCTAAAACAGCCTCCAATCGCTCTGAAACGCTCATTTTTCACATAAGCCACTTTTCAGCGCTAAAACAGCCTCCAATCGCTCTGAAACGCTCATTTTTGACATAACCCACTTTTCAGCCTTAATGAATTAAATTCCAGGTAAAAACTCATTTGCCATGAAGAAGATCCAAATTCAACCAGTTCAGGCTAGTAAACCTGTTTGAAAGACCTTTTTTCAGTGAAATGCAGCTTAGTGCAAAAACAGGCTGCTCTCGCTCTGAAACGCTCATTTTTCACATAAGCCACTTTTCAGCGCTAAAACAGCCTCCAATCGCTCTGAAACGCTCATTTTTGACATAAGCCACTTTTCACCTTTAATGAATGAAATTCCAGGTAAAAACTCCTTTGCCATGAATAAGATCCAAATTCAACCAGTTCAGGCTAGTAAACCTGTTTGAAAGACCTTTTTTCAGTGAAATGCAGCTTAGTGCAAAAACAGGCTGCTCTCGCTCTGAAACGCTCATTTTTCACATAAGCCACTTTTCAGCCTTAGGCGACTGTACAGTGCTAAAACAGCCTCCAATCGCTCTGAAACGCTCATTTTTGACATAATCCACTTTTCACCTTTAATGAATGAAATTCCAGGTAAAAACCCCTTTGCCATGAAGAAGATCCAAATTCAACCAGTTCAGGCTAGTAAACCTGTTTGAAAGACCTTTTTTCAGTGAAATGCAGCTTAGTGCAAAAACAGGCTGCTCTCGCTCTGAAACGCTCATTTTTCACATAAGCCACTTTTCAGCCTTAGGCGACTGTACAGTGCTAAAACAGCCTCCAATCGCTCTGAAACGCTCATTTTTCACATAAGCCACTTTTCAGCGCTAAAACAGCCTCCAATCGCTCTGAAACGCTCATTTTTGACATAACCCACTTTTCAGCCTTAATGAATTAAATTCCAGGTAAAAACTCATTTGCCATGAAGAAGATCCAAATTCAACCAGTTCAGGCTAGTAAACCTGTTTGAAAGACCTTTTTTCAGTGAAATGCAGCTTAGTGCAAAAACAGGCTGCTCTCGCTCTGAAACGCTCATTTTTCACATAAGCCACTTTTCAGCGCTAAAACAGCCTCCAATCGCTCTGAAACGCTCATTTTTGACATAAGCCACTTTTCAGCCTTCGGCGACTGTACAGTGCTAAAACAGCCTCCAATCGCTCTGAAACGCTCATTTTTGACATAATCCACTTTTCACCTTTAATGAATGAAATTCCAGGTAAAAACTCCTTTGCCATGAAGAAGATCCAAATTCAACCAGTTCAGGCTAGTAAACCTGTTTGAAAGACCTTTTTTCAGTGAAATGCAGCTTAGTGCAAAAACAGGCTGCTCTCGCTCTGAAACGCTCATTTTTCACATAAGCCACTTTTCAGCGCTAAAACAGCCTCCAATCGCTCTGAAACGCTCATTTTTGACATAATCCACTTTTCACCTTTAATGAATGAAATTCCAGGTAAAAACTCCTTTGCCATGAAGAAGATCCAAATTCAACCAGTTCAGGCTAGTAAACCTGTTTGAAAGACCTTTTTTCAGTGAAATGCAGCTTAGTGCAAAAACAGGCTGCTCTCGCTCTGAAACGCTCATTTTTCACATAAGCCACTTTTCAGCCTTAGGCGACTGTACAGTGCTAAAACAGCCTCCAATCGCTCTGAAACGCTCATTTTTGACATAAGCCACTTTTCACCTTTAATGAATGAAATTCCAGGTAAAAACTCATTTGCCATGAAGAAGATCCAAATTCAACCAGTTCAGGCTAGTAAACCTGTTTGAAAGACCTTTTTTCAGTGAAATGCAGCTTAGTGCAAAAACAGGCTGCTCTCGCTCTGAAACGCTCATTTTTCACATAAGCCACTTTTCAGCCTTAGGCGACTGTACAGTGCTAAAACAGCCTCCAATCGCTCTGAAACGCTCATTTTTGACATAATCCACTTTTCACCTTTAATGAATGAAATTCCAGGTAAAAACTCCTTTGCCATGAAGAAGATCCAAATTCAACCAGTTCAGGCTAGTAAACCTGTTTGAAAGACCTTTTTTCAGTGAAATGCAGCTTAGTGCAAAAACAGGCTGCTCTCGCTCTGAAACGCTCATTTTTCACATAAGCCACTTTTCAGCCTTAGGCGACTGTACAGTGCTAAAACAGCCTCCAATCGCTCTGAAACGCTCATTTTTCACATAAGCCACTTTTGAGCGCTAAAACAGCCTCCAATCGCTCTGAAACGCTCATTTTTGACATAACCCACTTTTCAGCCTTAATGAATTAAATTCCAGGTAAAAACTCATTTGCCATGAAGAAGATCCAAATTCAACCAGTTCAGGCTAGTAAACCTGTTTGAAAGACCTTTTTTCAGTGAAATGCAGCTTAGTGCAAAAACAGGCTGCTCTCGCTCTGAAACGCTCATTTTTCACATAAGCCACTTTTCAGCGCTAAAACAGCCTCCAATCGCTCTGAAACGCTCATTTTTGACATAAGCCACTTTTCACCTTTAATGAATGAAATTCCAGGTAAAAACTCCTTTGCCATGAAGAAGATCCAAATTCAACCAGTTCAGGCTAGTAAACCTGTTTGAAAGACCTTTTTTCAGTGAAATGCAGCTTAGTGCAAAAACAGGCTGCTCTCGCTCTGAAACGCTCATTTTTCACATAAGCCACTTTTCAGCCTTAGGCGACTGTACAGTGCTAAAACAGCCTCCAATCGCTCTGAAACGCTCATTTTTGACATAATCCACTTTTCACCTTTAATGAATGAAATTCCAGGTAAAAACCCCTTTGCCATGAAGAAGATCCAAATTCAACCAGTTCAGGCTAGTAAACCTGTTTGAAAGACCTTTTTTCAGTGAAATGCAGCTTAGTGCAAAAACAGGCTGCTCTCGCTCTGAAACGCTCATTTTTCACATAAGCCACTTTTCAGCCTTAGGCGACTGTACAGTGCTAAAACAGCCTCCAATCGCTCTGAAACGCTCATTTTTCACATAAGCCACTTTTCAGCGCTAAAACAGCCTCCAATCGCTCTGAAACGCTCATTTTTGACATAACCCACTTTTCAGCCTTAATGAATTAAATTCCAGGTAAAAACTCATTTGCCATGAAGAAGATCCAAATTCAACCAGTTCAGGCTAGTAAACCTGTTTGAAAGACCTTTTTTCAGTGAAATGCAGCTTAGTGCAAAAACAGGCTGCTCTCGCTCTGAAACGCTCATTTTTGACATAATCCACTTTTCACCTTTAATGAATGAAATTCCAGGTAAAAACCCCTTTGCCATGAAGAAGATCCAAATTCAACCAGTTCAGGCTAGTAAACCTGTTTGAAAGACCTTTTTTCAGTGAAATGCAGCTTAGTGCAAAAACAGGCTGCTCTCGCTCTGAAACGCTCATTTTTCACATAAGCCACTTTTCAGCCTTAGGCGACTGTACAGTGCTAAAACAGCCTCCAATCGCTCTGAAACGCTCATTTTTCACATAAGCCACTTTTCAGCGCTAAAACAGCCTCCAATCGCTCTGAAACGCTCATTTTTGACATAACCCACTTTTCAGCCTTAATGAATTAAATTCCAGGTAAAAACTCCTTTGCCATGAAGAAGATCCAAATTCAACCAGTTCAGGCTAGTAAACCTGTTTGAAAGACCTTTTTTCAGTGAAATGCAGCTTAGTGCAAAAACAGGCTGCTCTCGCTCTGAAACGCTCATTTTTCACATAAGCCACTTTTCAGCGCTAAAACAGCCTCCAATCGCTCTGAAACGCTCATTTTTGACATAAGCCACTTTTCACCTTTAATGAATGAAATTCCAGGTAAAAACTCCTTTGCCATGAATAAGATCCAAATTCAACCAGTTCAGGCTAGTAAACCTGTTTGAAAGACCTTTTTTCAGTGAAATGCAGCTTAGTGCAAAAACAGGCTGCTCTCGCTCTGAAACGCTCATTTTTCACATAAGCCACTTTTCAGCCTTAGGCGACTGTACAGTGCTAAAACAGCCTCCAATCGCTCTGAAACGCTCATTTTTGACATAATCCACTTTTCACCTTTAATGAATGAAATTCCAGGTAAAAACTCCTTTGCCATGAAGAAGATCCAAATTCAACCAGTTCAGGCTAGTAAACCTGTTTGAAAGACCTTTTTTCAGTGAAATGCAGCTTAGTGCAAAAACAGGCTGCTCTCGCTCTGAAACGCTCATTTTTCACATAAGCCACTTTTCAGCCTTAGGCGACTGTACAGTGCTAAAACAGCCTCCAATCGCTCTGAAACGCTCATTTTTGACATAAGCCACTTTTCACCTTTAATGAATGAAATTCCAGGTAAAAACTCATTTGCCATGAAGAAGATCCAAATTCAACCAGTTCAGGCTAGTAAACCTGTTTGAAAGACCTTTTTTCAGTGAAATGCAGCTTAGTGCAAAAACAGGCTGCTCTCGCTCTGAAACGCTCATTTTTCACATAAGCCACTTTTCAGCGCTAAAACAGCCTCCAATCGCTCTGAAACGCTCATTTTTGACATAATCCACTTTTCACCTTTAATGAATGAAATTCCAGGTAAAAACTCCTTTGCCATGAAGAAGATCCAAATTCAACCAGTTCAGGCTAGTAAACCTGTTTGAAAGACCTTTTTTCAGTGAAATGCAGCTTAGTGCAAAAACAGGCTGCTCTCGCTCTGAAACGCTCATTTTTCACATAAGCCACTTTTCAGCCTTAGGCGACTGTACAGTGCTAAAACAGCCTCCAATCGCTCTGAAACGCTCATTTTTGACATAATCCACTTTTCACCTTTAATGAATGAAATTCCAGGTAAAAACCCCTTTGCCATGAAGAAGATCCAAATTCAACCAGTTCAGGCTAGTAAACCTGTTTGAAAGACCTTTTTTCAGTGAAATGCAGCTTAGTGCAAAAACAGGCTGCTCTCGCTCTGAAACGCTCATTTTTCACATAAGCCACTTTTCAGCCTTAGGCGACTGTACAGTGCTAAAACAGCCTCCAATCGCTCTGAAACGCTCATTTTTCACATAAGCCACTTTTCAGCGCTAAAACAGCCTCCAATCGCTCTGAAACGCTCATTTTTGACATAACCCACTTTTCAGCCTTAATGAATTAAATTCCAGGTAAAAACTCATTTGCCATGAAGAAGATCCAAATTCAACCAGTTCAGGCTAGTAAACCTGTTTGAAAGACCTTTTTTCAGTGAAATGCAGCTTAGTGCAAAAACAGGCTGCTCTCGCTCTGAAACGCTCATTTTTGACATAACCCACTTTTCAGCCTTAATGAATTAAATTCCAGGTAAAAACTCATTTGCCATGAAGAAGATCCAAATTCAACCAGTTCAGGCTAGTAAACCTGTTTGAAAGACCTTTTTTCAGTGAAATGCAGCTTAGTGCAAAAACAGGCTGCTCTCGCTCTGAAACGCTCATTTTTGACATAATCCACTTTTCACCTTTAATGAATGAAATTCCAGGTAAAAACCCCTTTGCCATGAAGAAGATCCAAATTCAACCAGTTCAGGCTAGTAAACCTGTTTGAAAGACCTTTTTTCAGTGAAATGCAGCTTAGTGCAAAAACAGGCTGCTCTCGCTCTGAAACGCTCATTTTTCACATAAGCCACTTTTCAGCCTTAGGCGACTGTACAGTGCTAAAACAGCCTCCAATCGCTCTGAAACGCTCATTTTTCACATAAGCCACTTTTCAGCGCTAAAACAGCCTCCAATCGCTCTGAAACGCTCATTTTTGACATAACCCACTTTTCAGCCTTAATGAATTAAATTCCAGGTAAAAACTCCTTTGCCATGAAGAAGATCCAAATTCAACCAGTTCAGGCTAGTAAACCTGTTTGAAAGACCTTTTTTCAGTGAAATGCAGCTTAGTGCAAAAACAGGCTGCTCTCGCTCTGAAACGCTCATTTTTCACATAAGCCACTTTTCAGCGCTAAAACAGCCTCCAATCGCTCTGAAACGCTCATTTTTGACATAAGCCACTTTTCACCTTTAATGAATGAAATTCCAGGTAAAAACTCCTTTGCCATGAATAAGATCCAAATTCAACCAGTTCAGGCTAGTAAACCTGTTTGAAAGACCTTTTTTCAGTGAAATGCAGCTTAGTGCAAAAACAGGCTGCTCTCGCTCTGAAACGCTCATTTTTCACATAAGCCACTTTTCAGCCTTAGGCGACTGTACAGTGCTAAAACAGCCTCCAATCGCTCTGAAACGCTCATTTTTGACATAATCCACTTTTCACCTTTAATGAATGAAATTCCAGGTAAAAACTCCTTTGCCATGAAGAAGATCCAAATTCAACCAGTTCAGGCTAGTAAACCTGTTTGAAAGACCTTTTTTCAGTGAAATGCAGCTTAGTGCAAAAACAGGCTGCTCTCGCTCTGAAACGCTCATTTTTCACATAAGCCACTTTTCAGCCTTAGGCGACTGTACAGTGCTAAAACAGCCTCCAATCGCTCTGAAACGCTCATTTTTGACATAAGCCACTTTTCACCTTTAATGAATGAAATTCCAGGTAAAAACTCATTTGCCATGAAGAAGATCCAAATTCAACCAGTTCAGGCTAGTAAACCTGTTTGAAAGACCTTTTTTCAGTGAAATGCAGCTTAGTGCAAAAACAGGCTGCTCTCGCTCTGAAACGCTCATTTTTCACATAAGCCACTTTTCAGCGCTAAAACAGCCTCCAATCGCTCTGAAACGCTCATTTTTGACATAATCCACTTTTCACCTTTAATGAATGAAATTCCAGGTAAAAACTCCTTTGCCATGAAGAAGATCCAAATTCAACCAGTTCAGGCTAGTAAACCTGTTTGAAAGACCTTTTTTCAGTGAAATGCAGCTTAGTGCAAAAACAGGCTGCTCTCGCTCTGAAACGCTCATTTTTCACATAAGCCACTTTTCAGCCTTAGGCGACTGTACAGTGCTAAAACAGCCTCCAATCGCTCTGAAACGCTCATTTTTGACATAAGCCACTTTTCACCTTTAATGAATGAAATTCCAGGTAAAAACTCATTTGCCATGAAGAAGATCCAAATTCAACCAGTTCAGGCTAGTAAACCTGTTTGAAAGACCTTTTTTCAGTGAAATGCAGCTTAGTGCAAAAACAGGCTGCTCTCGCTCTGAAACGCTCATTTTTCACATAAGCCACTTTTCAGCGCTAAAACAGCCTCCAATCGCTCTGAAACGCTCATTTTTGACATAAGCCACTTTTCACCTTTAATGAATGAAATTCCAGGTAAAAACTCCTTTGCCATGAATAAGATCCAAATTCAACCAGTTCAGGCTAGTAAACCTGTTTGAAAGACCTTTTTTCAGTGAAATGCAGCTTAGTGCAAAAACAGGCTGCTCTCGCTCTGAAACGCTCATTTTTCACATAAGCCACTTTTCAGCCTTAGGCGACTGTACAGTGCTAAAACAGCCTCCAATCGCTCTGAAACGCTCATTTTTGACATAATCCACTTTTCACCTTTAATGAATGAAATTCCAGGTAAAAACTCCTTTGCCATGAAGAAGATCCAAATTCAACCAGTTCAGGCTAGTAAACCTGTTTGAAAGACCTTTTTTCAGTGAAATGCAGCTTAGTGCAAAAACAGGCTGCTCTCGCTCTGAAACGCTCATTTTTCACATAAGCCACTTTTCAGCCTTAGGCGACTGTACAGTGCTAAAACAGCCTCCAATCGCTCTGAAACGCTCATTTTTGACATAAGCCACTTTTCACCTTTAATGAATGAAATTCCAGGTAAAAACTCCTTTGCCATGAAGAAGATCCAAATTCAACCAGTTCAGGCTAGTAAACCTGTTTGAAAGACCTTTTTTCAGTGAAATGCAGCTTAGTGCAAAAACAGGCTGCTATCGCTCTGAAACGCTCATTTTTCACATAAGCCACTTTTCAGCGCTAAAACAGCCTCCAATCGCTCTGAAACGCTCATTTTTGACATAAGCCACTTTTCACCTTTAATGAATGAAATTCCAGGTAAAAACTCCTTTGCCATGAAGAAGATCCAAATTCAACCAGTTCAGGCTAGTAAACCTGTTTGAAAGACCTTTTTTCAGTGAAATGCAGCTTAGTGCAAAAACAGGCTGCTCTCGCTCTGAAACGCTCATTTTTCACATAAGCCACTTTTCAGCCTTAGGCGACTGTACAGTGCTAAAACAGCCTCCAATCGCTCTGAAACGCTCATTTTTGACATAAGCCACTTTTCACCTTTAATGAATGAAATTCCAGGTAAAAACTCCTTTGCCATGAAGAAGATCCAAATTCAACCAGTTCAGGCTAGTAAACCTGTTTGAAAGACCTTTTTTCAGTGAAATGCAGCTTAGTGCAAAAACAGGCTGCTCTCGCTCTGAAACGCTCATTTTTCACATAAGCCACTTTTCAGCCTTAGGCGACTGTACAGTGCTAAAACAGCCTCCAATCGCTCTGAAACGCTCATTTTTCACATAAGCCACTTTTCAGCGCTAAAACAGCCTCCAATCGCTCTGAAACGCTCATTTTTGACATAAGCCACTTTTCACCTTTAATGAATGAAATTCCAGGTAAAAACTCCTTTGCCATGAAGAAGATCCAAATTCAACCAGTTCAGGCTAGTAAACCTGTTTGAAAGACCTTTTTTCAGTGAAATGCAGCTTAGTGCAAAAACAGGCTGCTCTCGCTCTGAAACGCTCATTTTTCACATAAGCCACTTTTCAGCCTTAGGCGACTGTACAGTGCTAAAACAGCCTCCAATCGCTCTGAAACGCTCATTTTTGACATAAGCCACTTTTCACCTTTAATGAATGAAATTCCAGGTAAAAACTCCTTTGCCATGAAGAAGGTCCAAATTCAACCAGTTCAGGCTAGTAAACCTGTTTGAAAGACCTTTTTTCAGTGAAATGCAGCTTAGTGCAAAAACAGGCTGCTCTCGCTCTGAAACGCTCATTTTTCACATAAGCCACTTTTCAGCCTTAGGCGACTGTACAGTGCTAAAACAGCCTCCAATCGCTCTGAAACGCTCATTTTTGACATAATCCACTTTTCACCTTTAATGAATGAAATTCCAGGTAAAAACCCCTTTGCCATGAAGAAGATCCAAATTCAACCAGTTCAGGCTAGTAAACCTGTTTGAAAGACCTTTTTTCAGTGAAATGCAGCTTAGTGCAAAAACAGGCTGCTCTCGCTCTGAAACGCTCATTTTTCACATAAGCCACTTTTCAGCCTTAGGCGACTGTACAGTGCTAAAACAGCCTCCAATCGCTCTGAAACGCTCATTTTTGACATAATCCACTTTTCACCTTTAATGAATGAAATTCCAGGTAAAAACTCCTTTGCCATGAAGAAGATCCAAATTCAACCAGTTCAGGCTAGTAAACCTGTTTGAAAGACCTTTTTTCAGTGAAATGCAGCTTAGTGCAAAAACAGGCTGCTCTCGCTCTGAAACGCTCATTTTTCACATAAGCCACTTTTCAGCCTTAGGCGACTGTACAGTGCTAAAACAGCCTCCAATCGCTCTGAAACGCTCATTTTTGACATAAGCCACTTTTCACCTTTAATGAATGAAATTCCAGGTAAAAACTCCTTTGCCATGAAGAAGATCCAAATTCAACCAGTTCAGGCTAGTAAACCTGTTTGAAAGACCTTTTTTCAGTGAAATGCAGCTTAGTGCAAAAACAGGCTGCTCTCGCTCTGAAACGCTCATTTTTCACATAAGCCACTTTTCAGCCTTAGGCGACTGTACAGTGCTAAAACAGCCTCCAATCGCTCTGAAACGCTCATTTTTGACATAAGCCACTTTTCACCTTTAATGAATGAAATTCCAGGTAAAAACTCCTTTGCCATGAAGAAGATCCAAATTCAACCAGTTCAGGCTAGTAAACCTGTTTGAAAGACCTTTTTTCAGTGAAATGCAGCTTAGTGCAAAAACAGGCTGCTCTCGCTCTGAAACGCTCATTTTTCACATAAGCCACTTTTCAGCGCTAAAACAGCCTCCAATCGCTCTGAAACGCTCATTTTTGACATAAGCCACTTTTCACCTTTAATGAATGAAATTCCAGGTAAAAACTCCTTTGCCATGAAGAAGATCCAAATTCAACCAGTTCAGGCTAGTAAACCTGTTTGAAAGACCTTTTTTCAGTGAAATGCAGCTTAGTGCAAAAACAGGCTGCTCTCGCTCTGAAACGCTCATTTTTCACATAAGCCACTTTTCAGCCTTAGGCGACTGTACAGTGCTAAAACAGCCTCCAATCGCTCTGAAACGCTCATTTTTGACATAAGCCACTTTTCACCTTTAATGAATGAAATTCCAGGTAAAAACTCCTTTGCCATGAAGAAGATCCAAATTCAACCAGTTCAGGCTAGTAAACCTGTTTGAAAGACCTTTTTTCAGTGAAATGCAGCTTAGTGCAAAAACAGGCTGCTCTCGCTCTGAAACGCTCATTTTTCACATAAGCCACTTTTCAGCCTTAGGCGACTGTACAGTGCTAAAACAGCCTCCAATCGCTCTGAAACGCTCATTTTTCACATAAGCCACTTTTCAGCGCTAAAACAGCCTCCAATCGCTCTGAAACGCTCATTTTTGACATAAGCCACTTTTCACCTTTAATGAATGAAATTCCAGGTAAAAACTCCTTTGCCATGAAGAAGATCCAAATTCAACCAGTTCAGGCTAGTAAACCTGTTTGAAAGACCTTTTTTCAGTGAAATGCAGCTTAGTGCAAAAACAGGCTGCTCTCGCTCTGAAACGCTCATTTTTCACATAAGCCACTTTTCAGCCTTAGGCGACTGTACAGTGCTAAAACAGCCTCCAATCGCTCTGAAACGCTCATTTTTGACATAAGCCACTTTTCACCTTTAATGAATGAAATTCCAGGTAAAAACTCCTTTGCCATGAAGAAGGTCCAAATTCAACCAGTTCAGGCTAGTAAACCTGTTTGAAAGACCTTTTTTCAGTGAAATGCAGCTTAGTGCAAAAACAGGCTGCTCTCGCTCTGAAACGCTCATTTTTCACATAAGCCACTTTTCAGCCTTAGGCGACTGTACAGTGCTAAAACAGCCTCCAATCGCTCTGAAACGCTCATTTTTGACATAATCCACTTTTCACCTTTAATGAATGAAATTCCAGGTAAAAACCCCTTTGCCATGAAGAAGATCCAAATTCAACCAGTTCAGGCTAGTAAACCTGTTTGAAAGACCTTTTTTCAGTGAAATGCAGCTTAGTGCAAAAACAGGCTGCTCTCGCTCTGAAACGCTCATTTTTCACATAAGCCACTTTTCAGCCTTAGGCGACTGTACAGTGCTAAAACAGCCTCCAATCGCTCTGAAACGCTCATTTTTGACATAATCCACTTTTCACCTTTAATGAATGAAATTCCAGGTAAAAACTCCTTTGCCATGAAGAAGATCCAAATTCAACCAGTTCAGGCTAGTAAACCTGTTTGAAAGACCTTTTTTCAGTGAAATGCAGCTTAGTGCAAAAACAGGCTGCTCTCGCTCTGAAACGCTCATTTTTCACATAAGCCACTTTTCAGCCTTAGGCGACTGTACAGTGCTAAAACAGCCTCCAATCGCTCTGAAACGCTCATTTTTGACATAAGCCACTTTTCACCTTTAATGAATGAAATTCCAGGTAAAAACTCCTTTGCCATGAAGAAGATCCAAATTCAACCAGTTCAGGCTAGTAAACCTGTTTGAAAGACCTTTTTTCAGTGAAATGCAGCTTAGTGCAAAAACAGGCTGCTCTCGCTCTGAAACGCTCATTTTTCACATAAGCCACTTTTCAGCGCTAAAACAGCCTCCAATCGCTCTGAAACGCTCATTTTTGACATAAGCCACTTTTCACCTTTAATGAATGAAATTCCAGGTAAAAACTCCTTTGCCATGAAGAAGATCCAAATTCAACCAGTTCAGGCTAGTAAACCTGTTTGAAAGACCTTTTTTCAGTGAAATGCAGCTTAGTGCAAAAACAGGCTGCTCTCGCTCTGAAACGCTCATTTTTCACATAAGCCACTTTTCAGCCTTAGGCGACTGTACAGTGCTAAAACAGCCTCCAATCGCTCTGAAACGCTCATTTTTGACATAAGCCACTTTTCACCTTTAATGAATGAAATTCCAGGTAAAAACTCCTTTGCCATGAAGAAGATCCAAATTCAACCAGTTCAGGCTAGTAAACCTGTTTGAAAGACCTTTTTTCAGTGAAATGCAGCTTAGTGCAAAAACAGGCTGCTCTCGCTCTGAAACGCTCATTTTTCACATAAGCCACTTTTCAGCCTTAGGCGACTGTACAGTGCTAAAACAGCCTCCAATCGCTCTGAAACGCTCATTTTTCACATAAGCCACTTTTCAGCGCTAAAACAGCCTCCAATCGCTCTGAAACGCTCATTTTTGACATAAGCCACTTTTCACCTTTAATGAATGAAATTCCAGGTAAAAACTCCTTTGCCATGAAGAAGATCCAAATTCAACCAGTTCAGGCTAGTAAACCTGTTTGAAAGACCTTTTTTCAGTGAAATGCAGCTTAGTGCAAAAACAGGCTGCTCTCGCTCTGAAACGCTCATTTTTCACATAAGCCACTTTTCAGCCTTAGGCGACTGTACAGTGCTAAAACAGCCTCCAATCGCTCTGAAACGCTCATTTTTGACATAAGCCACTTTTCACCTTTAATGAATGAAATTCCAGGTAAAAACTCCTTTGCCATGAAGAAGGTCCAAATTCAACCAGTTCAGGCTAGTAAACCTGTTTGAAAGACCTTTTTTCAGTGAAATGCAGCTTAGTGCAAAAACAGGCTGCTCTCGCTCTGAAACGCTCATTTTTCACATAAGCCACTTTTCAGCCTTAGGCGACTGTACAGTGCTAAAACAGCCTCCAATCGCTCTGAAACGCTCATTTTTGACATAATCCACTTTTCACCTTTAATGAATGAAATTCCAGGTAAAAACCCCTTTGCCATGAAGAAGATCCAAATTCAACCAGTTCAGGCTAGTAAACCTGTTTGAAAGACCTTTTTTCAGTGAAATGCAGCTTAGTGCAAAAACAGGCTGCTCTCGCTCTGAAACGCTCATTTTTCACATAAGCCACTTTTCAGCCTTAGGCGACTGTACAGTGCTAAAACAGCCTCCAATCGCTCTGAAACGCTCATTTTTCACATAAGCCACTTTTCAGCGCTAAAACAGCCTCCAATCGCTCTGAAACGCTCATTTTTGACATAACCCACTTTTCAGCCTTAATGAATTAAATTCCAGGTAAAAACTCATTTGCCATGAAGAAGATCCAAATTCAACCAGTTCAGGCTAGTAAACCTGTTTGAAAGACCTTTTTTCAGTGAAATGCAGCTTAGTGCAAAAACAGGCTGCTCTCGCTCTGAAACGCTCATTTTTCACATAAGCCACTTTTCAGCGCTAAAACAGCCTCCAATCGCTCTGAAACGCTCATTTTTGACATAAGCCACTTTTCACCTTTAATGAATGAAATTCCAGGTAAAAACTCCTTTGCCATGAATAAGATCCAAATTCAACCAGTTCAGGCTAGTAAACCTGCTTGAAAGACCTTTTTTCAGTGAAATGCAGCTTAGTGCAAAAACAGGCTGCTCTCGCTCTGAAACGCTCATTTTTCACATAAGCCACTTTTCAGCCTTAGGCGACTGTACAGTGCTAAAACAGCCTCCAATCGCTCTGAAACGCTCATTTTTGACATAATCCACTTTTCACCTTTAATGAATGAAATTCCAGGTAAAAACTCCTTTGCCATGAAGAAGATCCAAATTCAACCAGTTCAGGCTAGTAAACCTGTTTGAAAGACCTTTTTTCAGTGAAATGCAGCTTAGTGCAAAAACAGGCTGCTCTCGCTCTGAAACGCTCATTTTTCACATAAGCCACTTTTCAGCCTTAGGCGACTGTACAGTGCTAAAACAGCCTCCAATCGCTCTGAAACGCTCATTTTTGACATAAGCCACTTTTCACCTTTAATGAATGAAATTCCAGGTAAAAACTCCTTTGCCATGAAGAAGATCCAAATTCAACCAGTTCAGGCTAGTAAACCTGTTTGAAAGACCTTTTTTCAGTGAAATGCAGCTTAGTGCAAAAACAGGCTGCTCTCGCTCTGAAACGCTCATTTTTCACATAAGCCACTTTTCAGCGCTAAAACAGCCTCCAATCGCTCTGAAACGCTCATTTTTGACATAAGCCACTTTTCACCTTTAATGAATGAAATTCCAGGTAAAAACTCCTTTGCCATGAAGAAGATCCAAATTCAACCAGTTCAGGCTAGTAAACCTGTTTGAAAGACCTTTTTTCAGTGAAATGCAGCTTAGTGCAAAAACAGGCTGCTCTCGCTCTGAAACGCTCATTTTTCACATAAGCCACTTTTCAGCCTTAGGCGACTGTACAGTGCTAAAACAGCCTCCAATCGCTCTGAAACGCTCATTTTTGACATAATCCACTTTTCACCTTTAATGAATGAAATTCCAGGTAAAAACTCCTTTGCCATGAAGAAGATCCAAATCAACCAGTTCAGGCTAGTAAACCTGTTTGAAAGACCTTTTTTCAGTGAAATGCAGCTTAGTGCAAAAACAGGCTGCTCTCGCTCTGAAACGCTCATTTTTCACATAAGCCACTTTTCAGCCTTAGGCGACTGTACAGTGCTAAAACAGCCTCCAATCGCTCTGAAACGCTCATTTTTGACATAAGCCACTTTTCACCTTTAATGAATGAAATTCCAGGTAAAAACTCCTTTGCCATGAAGAAGATCCAAATTCAACCAGTTCAGGCTAGTAAACCTGTTTGAAAGACCTTTTTTCAGTGAAATGCAGCTTAGTGCAAAAACAGGCTGCTCTCGCTCTGAAACGCTCATTTTTCACATAAGCCACTTTTCAGCCTTAGGCGACTGTACAGTGCTAAAACAGCCTCCAATCGCTCTGAAACGCTCATTTTTCACATAAGCCACTTTTCAGCGCTAAAACAGCCTCCAATCGCTCTGAAACGCTCATTTTTGACATAAGCCACTTTTCACCTTTAATGAATGAAATTCCAGGTAAAAACTCCTTTGCCATGAAGAAGATCCAAATTCAACCAGTTCAGGCTAGTAAACCTGTTTGAAAGACCTTTTTTCAGTGAAATGCAGCTTAGTGCAAAAACAGGCTGCTCTCGCTCTGAAACGCTCATTTTTCACATAAGCCACTTTTCAGCCTTAGGCGACTGTACAGTGCTAAAACAGCCTCCAATCGCTCTGAAACGCTCATTTTTGACATAAGCCACTTTTCACCTTTAATGAATGAAATTCCAGGTAAAAACTCCTTTGCCATGAAGAAGGTCCAAATTCAACCAGTTCAGGCTAGTAAACCTGTTTGAAAGACCTTTTTTCAGTGAAATGCAGCTTAGTGCAAAAACAGGCTGCTCTCGCTCTGAAACGCTCATTTTTCACATAAGCCACTTTTCAGCCTTAGGCGACTGTACAGTGCTAAAACAGCCTCCAATCGCTCTGAAACGCTCATTTTTGACATAATCCACTTTTCACCTTTAATGAATGAAATTCCAGGTAAAAACCCCTTTGCCATGAAGAAGATCCAAATTCAACCAGTTCAGGCTAGTAAACCTGTTTGAAAGACCTTTTTTCAGTGAAATGCAGCTTAGTGCAAAAACAGGCTGCTCTCGCTCTGAAACGCTCATTTTTCACATAAGCCACTTTTCAGCCTTAGGCGACTGTACAGTGCTAAAACAGCCTCCAATCGCTCTGAAACGCTCATTTTTCACATAAGCCACTTTTCAGCGCTAAAACAGCCTCCAATCGCTCTGAAACGCTCATTTTTGACATAACCCACTTTTCAGCCTTAATGAATTAAATTCCAGGTAAAAACTCATTTGCCATGAAGAAGATCCAAATTCAACCAGTTCAGGCTAGTAAACCTGTTTGAAAGACCTTTTTTCAGTGAAATGCAGCTTAGTGCAAAAACAGGCTGCTCTCGCTCTGAAACGCTCATTTTTCACATAAGCCACTTTTCAGCGCTAAAACAGCCTCCAATCGCTCTGAAACGCTCATTTTTGACATAAGCCACTTTTCACCTTTAATGAATGAAATTCCAGGTAAAAACTCCTTTGCCATGAATAAGATCCAAATTCAACCAGTTCAGGCTAGTAAACCTGTTTGAAAGACCTTTTTTCAGTGAAATGCAGCTTAGTGCAAAAACAGGCTGCTCTCGCTCTGAAACGCTCATTTTTCACATAAGCCACTTTTCAGCCTTAGGCGACTGTACAGTGCTAAAACAGCCTCCAATCGCTCTGAAACGCTCATTTTTGACATAATCCACTTTTCACCTTTAATGAATGAAATTCCAGGTAAAAACTCCTTTGCCATGAATAAGATCCAAATTCAACCAGTTCAGGCTAGTAAACCTGTTTGAAAGACCTTTTTTCAGTGAAATGCAGCTTAGTGCAAAAACAGGCTGCTCTCGCTCTGAAACGCTCATTTTTCACATAAGCCACTTTTCAGCCTTAGGCGACTGTACAGTGCTAAAACAGCCTCCAATCGCTCTGAAACGCTCATTTTTGACATAATCCACTTTTCACCTTTAATGAATGAAATTCCAGGTAAAAACTCCTTTGCCATGAAGAAGATCCAAATTCAACCAGTTCAGGCTAGTAAACCTGTTTGAAAGACCTTTTTTCAGTGAAATGCAGCTTAGTGCAAAAACAGGCTGCTCTCGCTCTGAAACGCTCATTTTTCACATAAGCCACTTTTCAGCGCTAAAACAGCCTCCAATCGCTCTGAAACGCTCATTTTTGACATAAGCCACTTTTCACCTTTAATGAATGAAATTCCAGGTAAAAACTCCTTTGCCATGAATAAGATCCAAATTCAACCAGTTCAGGCTAGTAAACCTGTTTGAAAGACCTTTTTTCAGTGAAATGCAGCTTAGTGCAAAAACAGGCTGCTCTCGCTCTGAAACGCTCATTTTTCACATAAGCCACTTTTCAGCCTTAGGCGACTGTACAGTGCTAAAACAGCCTCCAATCGCTCTGAAACGCTCATTTTTGACATAATCCACTTTTCACCTTTAATGAATGAAATTCCAGGTAAAAACTCCTTTGCCATGAAGAAGATCCAAATTCAACCAGTTCAGGCTAGTAAACCTGTTTGAAAGACCTTTTTTCAGTGAAATGCAGCTTAGTGCAAAAACAGGCTGCTCTCGCTCTGAAACGCTCATTTTTCACATAAGCCACTTTTCAGCGCTAAAACAGCCTCCAATCGCTCTGAAACGCTCATTTTTGACATAAGCCACTTTTCACCTTTAATGAATGAAATTCCAGGTAAAAACTCCTTTGCCATGAAGAAGATCCAAATCAACCAGTTCAGGCTAGTAAACCTGTTTGAAAGACCTTTTTTCAGTGAAATGCAGCTTAGTGCAAAAACAGGCTGCTCTCGCTCTGAAACGCTCATTTTTCACATAAGCCACTTTTCAGCGCTAAAACAGCCTCCAATCGCTCTGAAACGCTCATTTTTGACATAAGCCACTTTTCACCTTTAATGAATGAAATTCCAGGTAAAAACTCCTTTGCCATGAAGAAGATCCAAATTCAACCAGTTCAGGCTAGTAAACCTGTTTGAAAGACCTTTTTTCAGTGAAATGCAGCTTAGTGCAAAAACAGGCTGCTCTCGCTCTGAAACGCTCATTTTTCACATAAGCCACTTTTCAGCCTTAGGCGACTGTACAGTGCTAAAACAGCCTCCAATCGCTCTGAAACGCTCATTTTTGACATAATCCACTTTTCACCTTTAATGAATGAAATTCCAGGTAAAAACTCCTTTGCCATGAAGAAGATCCAAATCAACCAGTTCAGGCTAGTAAACCTGTTTGAAAGACCTTTTTTCAGTGAAATGCAGCTTAGTGCAAAAACAGGCTGCTCTCGCTCTGAAACGCTCATTTTTCACATAAGCCACTTTTCAGCCTTAGGCGACTGTACAGTGCTAAAACAGCCTCCAATCGCTCTGAAACGCTCATTTTTGACATAAGCCACTTTTCACCTTTAATGAATGAAATTCCAGGTAAAAACTCCTTTGCCATGAAGAAGATCCAAATTCAACCAGTTCAGGCTAGTAAACCTGTTTGAAAGACCTTTTTTCAGTGAAATGCAGCTTAGTGCAAAAACAGGCTGCTCTCGCTCTGAAACGCTCATTTTTCACATAAGCCACTTTTCAGCCTTAGGCGACTGTACAGTGCTAAAACAGCCTCCAATCGCTCTGAAACGCTCATTTTTCACATAAGCCACTTTTCAGCGCTAAAACAGCCTCCAATCGCTCTGAAACGCTCATTTTTGACATAAGCCACTTTTCACCTTTAATGAATGAAATTCCAGGTAAAAACTCCTTTGCCATGAAGAAGATCCAAATTCAACCAGTTCAGGCTAGTAAACCTGTTTGAAAGACCTTTTTTCAGTGAAATGCAGCTTAGTGCAAAAACAGGCTGCTCTCGCTCTGAAACGCTCATTTTTCACATAAGCCACTTTTCAGCCTTAGGCGACTGTACAGTGCTAAAACAGCCTCCAATCGCTCTGAAACGCTCATTTTTGACATAAGCCACTTTTCACCTTTAATGAATGAAATTCCAGGTAAAAACTCCTTTGCCATGAAGAAGGTCCAAATTCAACCAGTTCAGGCTAGTAAACCTGTTTGAAAGACCTTTTTTCAGTGAAATGCAGCTTAGTGCAAAAACAGGCTGCTCTCGCTCTGAAACGCTCATTTTTCACATAAGCCACTTTTCAGCCTTAGGCGACTGTACAGTGCTAAAACAGCCTCCAATCGCTCTGAAACGCTCATTTTTGACATAATCCACTTTTCACCTTTAATGAATGAAATTCCAGGTAAAAACCCCTTTGCCATGAAGAAGATCCAAATTCAACCAGTTCAGGCTAGTAAACCTGTTTGAAAGACCTTTTTTCAGTGAAATGCAGCTTAGTGCAAAAACAGGCTGCTCTCGCTCTGAAACGCTCATTTTTCACATAAGCCACTTTTCAGCGCTAAAACAGCCTCCAATCGCTCTGAAACGCTCATTTTTGACATAAGCCACTTTTCACCTTTAATGAATGAAATTCCAGGTAAAAACTCCTTTGCCATGAATAAGATCCAAATTCAACCAGTTCAGGCTAGTAAACCTGTTTGAAAGACCTTTTTTCAGTGAAATGCAGCTTAGTGCAAAAACAGGCTGCTCTCGCTCTGAAACGCTCATTTTTCACATAAGCCACTTTTCAGCCTTAGGCGACTGTACAGTGCTAAAACAGCCTCCAATCGCTCTGAAACGCTCATTTTTGACATAATCCACTTTTCACCTTTAATGAATGAAATTCCAGGTAAAAACTCCTTTGCCATGAAGAAGATCCAAATTCAACCAGTTCAGGCTAGTAAACCTGTTTGAAAGACCTTTTTTCAGTGAAATGCAGCTTAGTGCAAAAACAGGCTGCTCTCGCTCTGAAACGCTCATTTTTCACATAAGCCACTTTTCAGCCTTAGGCGACTGTACAGTGCTAAAACAGCCTCCAATCGCTCTGAAACGCTCATTTTTCACATAAGCCACTTTTCAGCGCTAAAACAGCCTCCAATCGCTCTGAAACGCTCATTTTTGACATAAGCCACTTTTCACCTTTAATGAATTAAATTCCAGGTAAAAACTCCTTTGCCATGAAGAAGATCCAAATTCAACCAGTTCAGGCTAGTAAACCTGTTTGAAAGACCTTTTTTCAGTGAAATGCAGCTTAGTGCAAAAACAGGCTGCTCTCGCTCTGAAACGCTCATTTTTCACATAAGCCACTTTTCAGCCTTAGGCGACTGTACAGTGCTAAAACAGCCTCCAATCGCTCTGAAACGCTCATTTTTGACATAAGCCACTTTTCACCTTTAATGAATGAAATTCCAGGTAAAAACTCCTTTGCCATGAAGAAGGTCCAAATTCAACCAGTTCAGGCTAGTAAACCTGTTTGAAAGACCTTTTTTCAGTGAAATGCAGCTTAGTGCAAAAACAGGCTGCTCTCGCTCTGAAACGCTCATTTTTCACATAAGCCACTTTTCAGCCTTAGGCGACTGTACAGTGCTAAAACAGCCTCCAATCGCTCTGAAACGCTCATTTTTGACATAATCCACTTTTCACCTTTAATGAATGAAATTCCAGGTAAAAACCCCTTTGCCATGAAGAAGATCCAAATTCAACCAGTTCAGGCTAGTAAACCTGTTTGAAAGACCTTTTTTCAGTGAAATGCAGCTTAGTGCAAAAACAGGCTGCTCTCGCTCTGAAACGCTCATTTTTCACATAAGCCACTTTTCAGCCTTAGGCGACTGTACAGTGCTAAAACAGCCTCCAATCGCTCTGAAACGCTCATTTTTCACATAAGCCACTTTTCAGCGCTAAAACAGCCTCCAATCGCTCTGAAACGCTCATTTTTGACATAACCCACTTTTCAGCCTTAATGAATTAAATTCCAGGTAAAAACTCATTTGCCATGAAGAAGATCCAAATTCAACCAGTTCAGGCTAGTAAACCTGTTTGAAAGACCTTTTTTCAGTGAAATGCAGCTTAGTGCAAAAACAGGCTGCTCTCGCTCTGAAACGCTCATTTTTCACATAAGCCACTTTTCAGCGCTAAAACAGCCTCCAATCGCTCTGAAACGCTCATTTTTGACATAAGCCACTTTTCACCTTTAATGAATGAAATTCCAGGTAAAAACTCCTTTGCCATGAATAAGATCCAAATTCAACCAGTTCAGGCTAGTAAACCTGTTTGAAAGACCTTTTTTCAGTGAAATGCAGCTTAGTGCAAAAACAGGCTGCTCTCGCTCTGAAACGCTCATTTTTCACATAAGCCACTTTTCAGCCTTAGGCGACTGTACAGTGCTAAAACAGCCTCCAATCGCTCTGAAACGCTCATTTTTGACATAATCCACTTTTCACCTTTAATGAATGAAATTCCAGGTAAAAACTCCTTTGCCATGAAGAAGATCCAAATTCAACCAGTTCAGGCTAGTAAACCTGTTTGAAAGACCTTTTTTCAGTGAAATGCAGCTTAGTGCAAAAACAGGCTGCTCTCGCTCTGAAACGCTCATTTTTCACATAAGCCACTTTTCAGCCTTAGGCGACTGTACAGTGCTAAAACAGCCTCCAATCGCTCTGAAACGCTCATTTTTGACATAAGCCACTTTTCACCTTTAATGAATGAAATTCCAGGTAAAAACTCCTTTGCCATGAAGAAGATCCAAATTCAACCAGTTCAGGCTAGTAAACCTGTTTGAAAGACCTTTTTTCAGTGAAATGCAGCTTAGTGCAAAAACAGGCTGCTCTCGCTCTGAAACGCTCATTTTTCACATAAGCCACTTTTCAGCGCTAAAACAGCCTCCAATCGCTCTGAAACGCTCATTTTTGACATAAGCCACTTTTCACCTTTAATGAATGAAATTCCAGGTAAAAACTCCGTTGCCATGAAGAAGATCCAAATTCAACCAGTTCAGGCTAGTAAACCTGTTTGAAAGACCTTTTTTCAGTGAAATGCAGCTTAGTGCAAAAACAGGCTGCTCTCGCTCTGAAACGCTCATTTTTCACATGAGCCACTTTTCAGCCTTAGGCGACTGTACAGTGCTAAAACAGCCTCCAATCGCTCTGAAACGCTCATTTTTGACATAAGCCACTTTTCACCTTTAATGAATGAAATTCCAGGTAAAAACTCCTTTGCCATGAATAAGATCCAAATTCAACCAGTTCAGGCTAGTAAACCTGTTTGAAAGACCTTTTTTCAGTGAAATGCAGCTTAGTGCAAAAACAGGCTGCTCTCGCTCTGAAACGCTCATTTTTCACATAAGCCACTTTTCAGCCTTAGGCGACTGTACAGTGCTAAAACAGCCTCCAATCGCTCTGAAACGCTCATTTTTGACATAATCCACTTTTCACCTTTAATGAATGAAATTCCAGGTAAAAACTCCTTTGCCATGAAGAAGATCCAAATTCAACCAGTTCAGGCTAGTAAACCTGTTTGAAAGACCTTTTTTCAGTGAAATGCAGCTTAGTGCAAAAACAGGCTGCTCTCGCTCTGAAACGCTCATTTTTCACATAAGCCACTTTTCAGCCTTAGGCGACTGTACAGTGCTAAAACAGCCTCCAATCGCTCTGAAACGCTCATTTTTGACATAATCCACTTTTCACCTTTAATGAATGAAATTCCAGGTAAAAACCCCTTTGCCATGAAGAAGATCCAAATTCAACCAGTTCAGGCTAGTAAACCTGTTTGAAAGACCTTTTTTCAGTGAAATGCAGCTTAGTGCAAAAACAGGCTGCTCTCGCTCTGAAACGCTCATTTTTCACATAAGCCACTTTTCAGCCTTAGGCGACTGTACAGTGCTAAAACAGCCTCCAATCGCTCTGAAACGCTCATTTTTCACATAAGCCACTTTTCAGCGCTAAAACAGCCTCCAATCGCTCTGAAACGCTCATTTTTGACATAACCCACTTTTCAGCCTTAATGAATTAAATTCCAGGTAAAAACTCATTTGCCATGAAGAAGATCCAAATTCAACCAGTTCAGGCTAGTAAACCTGTTTGAAAGACCTTTTTTCAGTGAAATGCAGCTTAGTGCAAAAACAGGCTGCTCTCGCTCTGAAACGCTCATTTTTCACATAAGCCACTTTTCAGCGCTAAAACAGCCTCCAATCGCTCTGAAACGCTCATTTTTGACATAAGCCACTTTTCACCTTTAATGAATGAAATTCCAGGTAAAAACTCCTTTGCCATGAATAAGATCCAAATTCAACCAGTTCAGGCTAGTAAACCTGTTTGAAAGACCTTTTTTCAGTGAAATGCAGCTTAGTGCAAAAACAGGCTGCTCTCGCTCTGAAACGCTCATTTTTCACATAAGCCACTTTTCAGCCTTAGGCGACTGTACAGTGCTAAAACAGCCTCCAATCGCTCTGAAACGCTCATTTTTGACATAATCCACTTTTCACCTTTAATGAATGAAATTCCAGGTAAAAACTCCTTTGCCATGAAGAAGATCCAAATTCAACCAGTTCAGGCTAGTAAACCTGTTTGAAAGACCTTTTTTCAGTGAAATGCAGCTTAGTGCAAAAACAGGCTGCTCTCGCTCTGAAACGCTCATTTTTCACATAAGCCACTTTTCAGCCTTAGGCGACTGTACAGTGCTAAAACAGCCTCCAATCGCTCTGAAACGCTCATTTTTGACATAAGCCACTTTTCACCTTTAATGAATGAAATTCCAGGTAAAAACTCCTTTGCCATGAAGAAGATCCAAATTCAACCAGTTCAGGCTAGTAAACCTGTTTGAAAGACCTTTTTTCAGTGAAATGCAGCTTAGTGCAAAAACAGGCTGCTCTCGCTCTGAAACGCTCATTTTTAACATAAGCCACTTTTCAGCGCTAAAACAGCCTCCAATCGCTCTGAAACGCTCATTTTTGACATAAGCCACTTTTCACCTTTAATGAATGAAATTCCAGGTAAAAACTCCGTTGCCATGAAGAAGATCCAAATTCAACCAGTTCAGGCTAGTAAACCTGTTTGAAAGACCTTTTTTCAGTGAAATGCAGCTTAGTGCAAAAACAGGCTGCTCTCGCTCTGAAACGCTCATTTTTCACATGAGCCACTTTTCAGCCTTAGGCGACTGTACAGTGCTAAAACAGCCTCCAATCGCTCTGAAACGCTCATTTTTGACATAAGCCACTTTTCACCTTTAATGAATGAAATTCCAGGTAAAAACTCCTTTGCCATGAATAAGATCCAAATTCAACCAGTTCAGGCTAGTAAACCTGTTTGAAAGACCTTTTTTCAGTGAAATGCAGCTTAGTGCAAAAACAGGCTGCTCTCGCTCTGAAACGCTCATTTTTCACATAAGCCACTTTTCAGCCTTAGGCGACTGTACAGTGCTAAAACAGCCTCCAATCGCTCTGAAACGCTCATTTTTGACATAATCCACTTTTCACCTTTAATGAATGAAATTCCAGGTAAAAACTCCTTTGCCATGAAGAAGATCCAAATCAACCAGTTCAGGCTAGTAAACCTGTTTGAAAGACCTTTTTTCAGTGAAATGCAGCTTAGTGCAAAAACAGGCTGCTCTCGCTCTGAAACGCTCATTTTTCACATAAGCCACTTTTCAGCCTTAGGCGACTGTACAGTGCTAAAACAGCCTCCAATCGCTCTGAAACGCTCATTTTTGACATAAGCCACTTTTCACCTTTAATGAATGAAATTCCAGGTAAAAACTCCTTTGCCATGAAGAAGATCCAAATTCAACCAGTTCAGGCTAGTAAACCTGTTTGAAAGACCTTTTTTCAGTGAAATGCAGCTTAGTGCAAAAACAGGCTGCTCTCGCTCTGAAACGCTCATTTTTCACATAAGCCACTTTTCAGCCTTAGGCGACTGTACAGTGCTAAAACAGCCTCCAATCGCTCTGAAACGCTCATTTTTGACATAAGCCACTTTTCACCTTTAATGAATGAAATTCCAGGTAAAAACTCCTTTGCCATGAAGAAGATCCAAATTCAACCAGTTCAGGCTAGTAAACCTGTTTGAAAGACCTTTTTTCAGTGAAATGCAGCTTAGTGCAAAAACAGGCTGCTCTCGCTCTGAAACGCTCATTTTTCACATAAGCCACTTTTCAGCCTTAGGCGACTGTACAGTGCTAAAACAGCCTCCAATCGCTCTGAAACGATCATTTTTGACATAAGCCACTTTTCACCTTTAATGAATGAAATTCCAGGTAAAAACTCCTTTGCCATGAAGAAGATCCAAATTCAACCAGTTCAGGCTAGTAAACCTGTTTGAAAGACCTTTTTTCAGTGAAATGCAGCTTAGTGCAAAAACAGGCTGCTCTCGCTCTGAAACGCTCATTTTTCACATAAGCCACTTTTCAGCCTTAGGCGACTGTACAGTGCTAAAACAGCCTCCAATCGCTCTGAAACGCTCATTTTTGACATAAGCCACTTTTCACCTTTAATGAATGAAATTCCAGGTAAAAACTCCTTTGCCATGAAGAAGGTCCAAATTCAACCAGTTCAGGCTAGTAAACCTGTTTGAAAGACCTTTTTTCAGTGAAATGCAGCTTAGTGCAAAAACAGGCTGCTCTCGCTCTGAAACGCTCATTTTTCACATAAGCCACTTTTCAGCCTTAGGCGACTGTACAGTGCTAAAACAGCCTCCAATCGCTCTGAAACGCTCATTTTTGACATAATCCACTTTTCACCTTTAATGAATGAAATTCCAGGTAAAAACCCCTTTGCCATGAAGAAGATCCAAATTCAACCAGTTCAGGCTAGTAAACCTGTTTGAAAGACCTTTTTTCAGTGAAATGCAGCTTAGTGCAAAAACAGGCTGCTCTCGCTCTGAAACGCTCATTTTTCACATAAGCCACTTTTCAGCCTTAGGCGACTGTACAGTGCTAAAACAGCCTCCAATCGCTCTGAAACGCTCATTTTTCACATAAGCCACTTTTCAGCCTTAATGAATTAAATTCCAGGTAAAAACTCATTTGCCATGAAGAAGATCCAAATTCAACCAGTTCAGGCTAGTAAACCTGTTTGAAAGACCTTTTTTCAGTGAAATGCAGCTTAGTGCAAAAACAGGCTGCTCTCGCTCTGAAACGCTCATTTTTCACATAAGCCACTTTTCAGCCTTAGGCGACTGTACAGTGCTAAAACAGCCTCCAATCGCTCTGAAACGCTCATTTTTGACATAAGCCACTTTTCACCTTTAATGAATGAAATTCCAGGTAAAAACTCCTTTGCCATGAAGAAGATCCAAATTCAACCAGTTCAGGCTAGTAAACCTGTTTGAAAGACCTTTTTTCAGTGAAATGCAGCTTAGTGCAAAAACAGGCTGCTCTCGCTCTGAAACGCTCATTTTTCACATAAGCCACTTTTCAGCCTTAGGCGACTGTACAGTGCTAAAACAGCCTCCAATCGCTCTGAAACGCTCATTTTTGACATAAGCCACTTTTCACCTTTAATGAATGAAATTCCAGGTAAAAACTCCTTTGCCATGAAGAAGGTCCAAATTCAACCAGTTCAGGCTAGTAAACCTGTTTGAAAGACCTTTTTTCAGTGAAATGCAGCTTAGTGCAAAAACAGGCTGCTCTCGCTCTGAAACGCTCATTTTTCACATAAGCCACTTTTCAGCGCTAAAACAGCCTCCAATCGCTCTGAAACGCTCATTTTTGACATAAGCCACTTTTCACCTTTAATGAATGAAATTCCAGGTAAAAACTCCTTTGCCATGAATAAGATCCAAATTCAACCAGTTCAGGCTAGTAAACCTGTTTGAAAGACCTTTTTTCAGTGAAATGCAGCTTAGTGCAAAAACAGGCTGCTCTCGCTCTGAAACGCTCATTTTTCACATAAGCCACTTTTCAGCCTTAGGCGACTGTACAGTGCTAAAACAGCCTCCAATCGCTCTGAAACGCTCATTTTTGACATAATCCACTTTTCACCTTTAATGAATGAAATTCCAGGTAAAAACTCCTTTGCCATGAAGAAGATCCAAATTCAACCAGTTCAGGCTAGTAAACCTGTTTGAAAGACCTTTTTTCAGTGAAATGCAGCTTAGTGCAAAAACAGGCTGCTCTCGCTCTGAAACGCTCATTTTTCACATAAGCCACTTTTCAGCGCTAAAACAGCCTCCAATCGCTCTGAAACGCTCATTTTTGACATAAGCCACTTTTCACCTTTAATGAATGAAATTCCAGGTAAAAACTCCTTTGCCATGAATAAGATCCAAATTCAACCAGTTCAGGCTAGTAAACCTGTTTGAAAGACCTTTTTTCAGTGAAATGCAGCTTAGTGCAAAAACAGGCTGCTCTCGCTCTGAAACGCTCATTTTTCACATAAGCCACTTTTCAGCCTTAGGCGACTGTACAGTGCTAAAACAGCCTCCAATCGCTCTGAAACGCTCATTTTTGACATAATCCACTTTTCACCTTTAATGAATGAAATTCCAGGTAAAAACTCCTTTGCCATGAATAAGATCCAAATTCAACCAGTTCAGGCTAGTAAACCTGTTTGAAAGACCTTTTTTCAGTGAAATGCAGCATAGTGCAAAAACAGGCTGCTCTCGCTCTGAAACGCTCATTTTTCACATAAGCCACTTTTCAGCCTTAGGCGACTGTACAGTGCTAAAACAGCCTCCAATCGCTCTGAAACGCTCATTTTTGACATAATCCACTTTTCACCTTTAATGAATGAAATTCCAGGTAAAAACTCCTTTGCCATGAAGAAGATCCAAATTCAACCAGTTCAGGCTAGTAAACCTGTTTGAAAGACCTTTTTTCAGTGAAATGCAGCTTAGTGCAAAAACAGGCTGCTCTCGCTCTGAAACGCTCATTTTTCACATAAGCCACTTTTCAGCGCTAAAACAGCCTCCAATCGCTCTGAAACGCTCATTTTTGACATAAGCCACTTTTCACCTTTAATGAATGAAATTCCAGGTAAAAACTCCTTTGCCATGAATAAGATCCAAATTCAACCAGTTCAGGCTAGTAAACCTGTTTGAAAGACCTTTTTTCAGTGAAATGCAGCTTAGTGCAAAAACAGGCTGCTCTCGCTCTGAAACGCTCATTTTTCACATAAGCCACTTTTCAGCCTTAGGCGACTGTACAGTGCTAAAACAGCCTCCAATCGCTCTGAAACGCTCATTTTTGACATAATCCACTTTTCACCTTTAATGAATGAAATTCCAGGTAAAAACTCCTTTGCCATGAAGAAGATCCAAATTCAACCAGTTCAGGCTAGTAAACCTGTTTGAAAGACCTTTTTTCAGTGAAATGCAGCTTAGTGCAAAAACAGGCTGCTCTCGCTCTGAAACGCTCATTTTTCACATAAGCCACTTTTCAGCCTTAGGCGACTGTACAGTGCTAAAACAGCCTCCAATCGCTCTGAAACGCTCATTTTTGACATAAGCCACTTTTCACCTTTAATGAATGAAATTCCAGGTAAAAACTCCTTTGCCATGAAGAAGGTCCAAATTCAACCAGTTCAGGCTAGTAAACCTGTTTGAAAGACCTTTTTTCAGTGAAATGCAGCTTAGTGCAAAAACAGGCTGCTCTCGCTCTGAAACGCTCATTTTTCACATAAGCCACTTTTCAGCCTTAGGCGACTGTACAGTGCTAAAACAGCCTCCAATCGCTCTGAAACGCTCATTTTTGACATAATCCACTTTTCACCTTTAATGAATGAAATTCCAGGTAAAAACCCCTTTGCCATGAAGAAGATCCAAATTCAACCAGTTCAGGCTAGTAAACCTGTTTGAAAGACCTTTTTTCAGTGAAATGCAGCTTAGTGCAAAAACAGGCTGCTCTCGCTCTGAAACGCTCATTTTTCACATAAGCCACTTTTCAGCCTTAGGCGACTGTACAGTGCTAAAACAGCCTCCAATCGCTCTGAAACGCTCATTTTTCACATAAGCCACTTTTCAGCGCTAAAACAGCCTCCAATCGCTCTGAAACGCTCATTTTTGACATAACCCACTTTTCAGCCTTAATGAATTAAATTCCAGGTAAAAACTCATTTGCCATGAAGAAGATCCAAATTCAACCAGTTCAGGCTAGTAAACCTGTTTGAAAGACCTTTTTTCAGTGAAATGCAGCTTAGTGCAAAAACAGGCTGCTCTCGCTCTGAAACGCTCATTTTTCACATAAGCCACTTTTCAGCGCTAAAACAGCCTCCAATCGCTCTGAAACGCTCATTTTTGACATAAGCCACTTTTCACCTTTAATGAATGAAATTCCAGGTAAAAACTCCTTTGCCATGAATAAGATCCAAATTCAACCAGTTCAGGCTAGTAAACCTGTTTGAAAGACCTTTTTTCAGTGAAATGCAGCTTAGTGCAAAAACAGGCTGCTCTCGCTCTGAAACGCTCATTTTTCACATAAGCCACTTTTCAGCCTTAGGCGACTGTACAGTGCTAAAACAGCCTCCAATCGCTCTGAAACGCTCATTTTTGACATAATCCACTTTTCACCTTTAATGAATGAAATTCCAGGTAAAAACCCCTTTGCCATGAAGAAGATCCAAATTCAACCAGTTCAGGCTAGTAAACCTGTTTGAAAGACCTTTTTTCAGTGAAATGCAGCTTAGTGCAAAAACAGGCTGCTCTCGCTCTGAAACGCTCATTTTTCACATAAGCCACTTTTCAGCCTTAGGCGACTGTACAGTGCTAAAACAGCCTCCAATCGCTCTGAAACGCTCATTTTTGACATAAGCCACTTTTCACCTTTAATGAATGAAATTCCAGGTAAAAACTCCTTTGCCATGAAGAAGGTCCAAATTCAACCAGTTCAGGCTAGTAAACCTGTTTGAAAGACCTTTTTTCAGTGAAATGCAGCTTAGTGCAAAAACAGGCTGCTCTCGCTCTGAAACGCTCATTTTTCACATAAGCCACTTTTCAGCCTTAGGCGACTGTACAGTGCTAAAACAGCCTCCAATCGCTCTGAAACGCTCATTTTTGACATAATCCACTTTTCACCTTTAATGAATGAAATTCCAGGTAAAAACCCCTTTGCCATGAAGAAGATCCAAATTCAACCAGTTCAGGCTAGTAAACCTGTTTGAAAGACCTTTTTTCAGTGAAATGCAGCTTAGTGCAAAAACAGGCTGCTCTCGCTCTGAAACGCTCATTTTTCACATAAGCCACTTTTCAGCCTTAGGCGACTGTACAGTGCTAAAACAGCCTCCAATCGCTCTGAAACGCTCATTTTTCACATAAGCCACTTTTCAGCCTTAATGAATTAAATTCCAGGTAAAAACTCATTTGCCATGAAGAAGATCCAAATTCAACCAGTTCAGGCTAGTAAACCTGTTTGAAAGACCTTTTTTCAGTGAAATGCAGCTTAGTGCAAAAACAGGCTGCTCTCGCTCTGAAACGCTCATTTTTCACATAAGCCACTTTTCAGCCTTAGGCGACTGTACAGTGCTAAAACAGCCTCCAATCGCTCTGAAACGCTCATTTTTGACATAAGCCACTTTTCACCTTTAATGAATTAAATTCCAGGTAAAAACTCCTTTGCCATGAAGAAGATCCAAATTCAACCAGTTCAGGCTAGTAAACCTGTTTGAAAGACCTTTTTTCAGTGAAATGCAGCTTAGTGCAAAAACAGGCTGCTCTCGCTCTGAAACGCTCATTTTTCACATAAGCCACTTTTCAGCCTTAGGCGACTGTACAGTGCTAAAACAGCCTCCAATCGCTCTGAAACGCTCATTTTTGACATAAGCCACTTTTCACCTTTAATGAATGAAATTCCAGGTAAAAACTCCTTTGCCATGAAGAAGGTCCAAATTCAACCAGTTCAGGCTAGTAAACCTGTTTGAAAGACCTTTTTTCAGTGAAATGCAGCTTAGTGCAAAAACAGGCTGCTCTCGCTCTGAAACGCTCATTTTTCACATAAGCCACTTTTCAGCGCTAAAACAGCCTCCAATCGCTCTGAAACGCTCATTTTTGACATAAGCCACTTTTCACCTTTAATGAATGAAATTCCAGGTAAAAACTCCTTTGCCATGAATAAGATCCAAATTCAACCAGTTCAGGCTAGTAAACCTGTTTGAAAGACCTTTTTTCAGTGAAATGCAGCTTAGTGCAAAAACAGGCTGCTCTCGCTCTGAAACGCTCATTTTTCACATAAGCCACTTTTCAGCCTTAGGCGACTGTACAGTGCTAAAACAGCCTCCAATCGCTCTGAAACGCTCATTTTTGACATAATCCACTTTTCACCTTTAATGAATGAAATTCCAGGTAAAAACTCCTTTGCCATGAAGAAGATCCAAATTCAACCAGTTCAGGCTAGTAAACCTGTTTGAAAGACCTTTTTTCAGTGAAATGCAGCTTAGTGCAAAAACAGGCTGCTCTCGCTCTGAAACGCTCATTTTTCACATAAGCCACTTTTCAGCGCTAAAACAGCCTCCAATCGCTCTGAAACGCTCATTTTTGACATAAGCCACTTTTCACCTTTAATGAATGAAATTCCAGGTAAAAACTCCTTTGCCATGAATAAGATCCAAATTCAACCAGTTCAGGCTAGTAAACCTGTTTGAAAGACCTTTTTTCAGTGAAATGCAGCTTAGTGCAAAAACAGGCTGCTCTCGCTCTGAAACGCTCATTTTTCACATAAGCCACTTTTCAGCCTTAGGCGACTGTACAGTGCTAAAACAGCCTCCAATCGCTCTGAAACGCTCATTTTTGACATAATCCACTTTTCACCTTTAATGAATGAAATTCCAGGTAAAAACTCCTTTGCCATGAATAAGATCCAAATTCAACCAGTTCAGGCTAGTAAACCTGTTTGAAAGACCTTTTTTCAGTGAAATGCAGCATAGTGCAAAAACAGGCTGCTCTCGCTCTGAAACGCTCATTTTTCACATAAGCCACTTTTCAGCCTTAGGCGACTGTACAGTGCTAAAACAGCCTCCAATCGCTCTGAAACGCTCATTTTTGACATAATCCACTTTTCACCTTTAATGAATGAAATTCCAGGTAAAAACTCCTTTGCCATGAAGAAGATCCAAATTCAACCAGTTCAGGCTAGTAAACCTGTTTGAAAGACCTTTTTTCAGTGAAATGCAGCTTAGTGCAAAAACAGGCTGCTCTCGCTCTGAAACGCTCATTTTTCACATAAGCCACTTTTCAGCGCTAAAACAGCCTCCAATCGCTCTGAAACGCTCATTTTTGACATAAGCCACTTTTCACCTTTAATGAATGAAATTCCAGGTAAAAACTCCTTTGCCATGAATAAGATCCAAATTCAACCAGTTCAGGCTAGTAAACCTGTTTGAAAGACCTTTTTTCAGTGAAATGCAGCTTAGTGCAAAAACAGGCTGCTCTCGCTCTGAAACGCTCATTTTTCACATAAGCCACTTTTCAGCCTTAGGCGACTGTACAGTGCTAAAACAGCCTCCAATCGCTCTGAAACGCTCATTTTTGACATAATCCACTTTTCACCTTTAATGAATGAAATTCCAGGTAAAAACTCCTTTGCCATGAAGAAGATCCAAATTCAACCAGTTCAGGCTAGTAAACCTGTTTGAAAGACCTTTTTTCAGTGAAATGCAGCTTAGTGCAAAAACAGGCTGCTCTCGCTCTGAAACGCTCATTTTTCACATAAGCCACTTTTCAGCCTTAGGCGACTGTACAGTGCTAAAACAGCCTCCAATCGCTCTGAAACGCTCATTTTTGACATAAGCCACTTTTCACCTTTAATGAATGAAATTCCAGGTAAAAACTCCTTTGCCATGAAGAAGGTCCAAATTCAACCAGTTCAGGCTAGTAAACCTGTTTGAAAGACCTTTTTTCAGTGAAATGCAGCTTAGTGCAAAAACAGGCTGCTCTCGCTCTGAAACGCTCATTTTTCACATAAGCCACTTTTCAGCCTTAGGCGACTGTACAGTGCTAAAACAGCCTCCAATCGCTCTGAAACGCTCATTTTTGACATAATCCACTTTTCACCTTTAATGAATGAAATTCCAGGTAAAAACCCCTTTGCCATGAAGAAGATCCAAATTCAACCAGTTCAGGCTAGTAAACCTGTTTGAAAGACCTTTTTTCAGTGAAATGCAGCTTAGTGCAAAAACAGGCTGCTCTCGCTCTGAAACGCTCATTTTTCACATAAGCCACTTTTCAGCCTTAGGCGACTGTACAGTGCTAAAACAGCCTCCAATCGCTCTGAAACGCTCATTTTTCACATAAGCCACTTTTCAGCGCTAAAACAGCCTCCAATCGCTCTGAAACGCTCATTTTTGACATAACCCACTTTTCAGCCTTAATGAATTAAATTCCAGGTAAAAACTCATTTGCCATGAAGAAGATCCAAATTCAACCAGTTCAGGCTAGTAAACCTGTTTGAAAGACCTTTTTTCAGTGAAATGCAGCTTAGTGCAAAAACAGGCTGCTCTCGCTCTGAAACGCTCATTTTTCACATAAGCCACTTTTCAGCGCTAAAACAGCCTCCAATCGCTCTGAAACGCTCATTTTTGACATAAGCCACTTTTCACCTTTAATGAATGAAATTCCAGGTAAAAACTCCTTTGCCATGAATAAGATCCAAATTCAACCAGTTCAGGCTAGTAAACCTGTTTGAAAGACCTTTTTTCAGTGAAATGCAGCTTAGTGCAAAAACAGGCTGCTCTCGCTCTGAAACGCTCATTTTTCACATAAGCCACTTTTCAGCCTTAGGCGACTGTACAGTGCTAAAACAGCCTCCAATCGCTCTGAAACGCTCATTTTTGACATAATCCACTTTTCACCTTTAATGAATGAAATTCCAGGTAAAAACTCCTTTGCCATGAAGAAGATCCAAATTCAACCAGTTCAGGCTAGTAAACCTGTTTGAAAGACCTTTTTTCAGTGAAATGCAGCTTAGTGCAAAAACAGGCTGCTCTCGCTCTGAAACGCTCATTTTTCACATAAGCCACTTTTCAGCCTTAGGCGACTGTACAGTGCTAAAACAGCCTCCAATCGCTCTGAAACGCTCATTTTTGACATAATCCACTTTTCACCTTTAATGAATGAAATTCCAGGTAAAAACCCCTTTGCCATGAAGAAGATCCAAATTCAACCAGTTCAGGCTAGTAAACCTGTTTGAAAGACCTTTTTTCAGTGAAATGCAGCTTAGTGCAAAAACAGGCTGCTCTCGCTCTGAAACGCTCATTTTTCACATAAGCCACTTTTCAGCCTTAGGCGACTGTACAGTGCTAAAACAGCCTCCAATCGCTCTGAAACGCTCATTTTTCACATAAGCCACTTTTCAGCGCTAAAACAGCCTCCAATCGCTCTGAAACGCTCATTTTTGACATAACCCACTTTTCAGCCTTAATGAATTAAATTCCAGGTAAAAACTCATTTGCCATGAAGAAGATCCAAATTCAACCAGTTCAGGCTAGTAAACCTGTTTGAAAGACCTTTTTTCAGTGAAATGCAGCTTAGTGCAAAAACAGGCTGCTCTCGCTCTGAAACGCTCATTTTTCACATAAGCCACTTTTCAGCGCTAAAACAGCCTCCAATCGCTCTGAAACGCTCATTTTTGACATAAGCCACTTTTCACCTTTAATGAATGAAATTCCAGGTAAAAACTCCTTTGCCATGAATAAGATCCAAATTCAACCAGTTCAGGCTAGTAAACCTGTTTGAAAGACCTTTTTTCAGTGAAATGCAGCTTAGTGCAAAAACAGGCTGCTCTCGCTCTGAAACGCTCATTTTTCACATAAGCCACTTTTCAGCCTTAGGCGACTGTACAGTGCTAAAACAGCCTCCAATCGCTCTGAAACGCTCATTTTTGACATAATCCACTTTTCACCTTTAATGAATGAAATTCCAGGTAAAAACTCCTTTGCCATGAAGAAGATCCAAATTCAACCAGTTCAGGCTAGTAAACCTGTTTGAAAGACCTTTTTTCAGTGAAATGCAGCTTAGTGCAAAAACAGGCTGCTCTCGCTCTGAAACGCTCATTTTTCACATAAGCCACTTTTCAGCACTAAAACAGCCTCCAATCGCTCTGAAACGCTCATTTTTGACATAAGCCACTTTTCACCTTTAATGAATGAAATTCCAGGTAAAAACTCCTTTGCCATGAAGAAGATCCAAATTCAACCAGTTCAGGCTAGTAAACCTGTTTGAAAGACCTTTTTTCAGTGAAATGCAGCTTAGTGCAAAAACAGGCTGCTCTCGCTCTGAAACGCTCATTTTTCACATGAGCCACTTTTCAGCCTTAGGCGACTGTACAGTGCTAAAACAGCCTCCAATCGCTCTGAAACGCTCATTTTTGACATAAGCCACTTTTCACCTTTAATGAATGAAATTCCAGGTAAAAACTCCTTTGCCATGAATAAGATCCAAATTCAACCAGTTCAGGCTAGTAAACCTGTTTGAAAGACCTTTTTTCAGTGAAATGCAGCTTAGTGCAAAAACAGGCTGCTCTCGCTCTGAAACGCTCATTTTTCACATAAGCCACTTTTCAGCCTTAGGCGACTGTACAGTGCTAAAACAGCCTCCAATCGCTCTGAAACGCTCATTTTTGACATAAGCCACTTTTCACCTTTAATGAATGAAATTCCAGGTAAAAACTCCTTTGCCATGAAGAAGATCCAAATTCAACCAGTTCAGGCTAGTAAACCTGTTTGAAAGACCTTTTTTCAGTGAAATGCAGCTTAGTGCAAAAACAGGCTGCTCTCGCTCTGAAACGCTCATTTTTCACATAAGCCACTTTTCAGCCTTAGGCGACTGTACAGTGCTAAAACAGCCTCCAATCGCTCTGAAACGCTCATTTTTGACATAAGCCACTTTTCACCTTTAATGAATGAAATTCCAGGTAAAAACTCCTTTGCCATGAAGAAGATCCAAATTCAACCAGTTCAGGCTAGTAAACCTGTTTGAAAGACCTTTTTTCAGTGAAATGCAGCTTAGTGCAAAAACAGGCTGCTCTCGCTCTGAAACGCTCATTTTTCACATAAGCCACTTTTCAGCCTTAGGCGACTGTACAGTGCTAAAACAGCCTCCAATCGCTCTGAAACGCTCATTTTTCACATAAGCCACTTTTCAGCGCTAAAACAGCCTCCAATCGCTCTGAAACGCTCATTTTTGACATAAGCCACTTTTCACCTTTAATGAATTAAATTCCAGGTAAAAACTCCTTTGCCATGAAGAAGATCCAAATTCAACCAGTTCAGGCTAGTAAACCTGTTTGAAAGACCTTTTTTCAGTGAAATGCAGCTTAGTGCAAAAACAGGCTGCTCTCGCTCTGAAACGCTCATTTTTCACATAAGCCACTTTTCAGCCTTAGGCGACTGTACAGTGCTAAAACAGCCTCCAATCGCTCTGAAACGCTCATTTTTGACATAAGCCACTTTTCACCTTTAATGAATGAAATTCCAGGTAAAAACTCCTTTGCCATGAAGAAGGTCCAAATTCAACCAGTTCAGGCTAGTAAACCTGTTTGAAAGACCTTTTTTCAGTGAAATGCAGCTTAGTGCAAAAACAGGCTGCTCTCGCTCTGAAACGCTCATTTTTCACATAAGCCACTTTTCAGCGCTAAAACAGCCTCCAATCGCTCTGAAACGCTCATTTTTGACATAAGCCACTTTTCACCTTTAATGAATGAAATTCCAGGTAAAAACTCCTTTGCCATGAATAAGATCCAAATTCAACCAGTTCAGGCTAGTAAACCTGTTTGAAAGACCTTTTTTCAGTGAAATGCAGCTTAGTGCAAAAACAGGCTGCTCTCGCTCTGAAACGCTCATTTTTCACATAAGCCACTTTTCAGCCTTAGGCGACTGTACAGTGCTAAAACAGCCTCCAATCGCTCTGAAACGCTCATTTTTGACATAATCCACTTTTCACCTTTAATGAATGAAATTCCAGGTAAAAACTCCTTTGCCATGAAGAAGATCCAAATTCAACCAGTTCAGGCTAGTAAACCTGTTTGAAAGACCTTTTTTCAGTGAAATGCAGCTTAGTGCAAAAACAGGCTGCTCTCGCTCTGAAACGCTCATTTTTCACATAAGCCACTTTTCAGCGCTAAAACAGCCTCCAATCGCTCTGAAACGCTCATTTTTGACATAAGCCACTTTTCACCTTTAATGAATGAAATTCCAGGTAAAAACTCCTTTGCCATGAATAAGATCCAAATTCAACCAGTTCAGGCTAGTAAACCTGTTTGAAAGACCTTTTTTCAGTGAAATGCAGCTTAGTGCAAAAACAGGCTGCTCTCGCTCTGAAACGCTCATTTTTCACATAAGCCACTTTTCAGCCTTAGGCGACTGTACAGTGCTAAAACAGCCTCCAATCGCTCTGAAACGCTCATTTTTGACATAATCCACTTTTCACCTTTAATGAATGAAATTCCAGGTAAAAACTCCTTTGCCATGAAGAAGATCCAAATTCAACCAGTTCAGGCTAGTAAACCTGTTTGAAAGACCTTTTTTCAGTGAAATGCAGCTTAGTGCAAAAACAGGCTGCTCTCGCTCTGAAACGCTCATTTTTCACATAAGCCACTTTTCAGCCTTAGGCGACTGTACAGTGCTAAAACAGCCTCCAATCGCTCTGAAACGCTCATTTTTCACATAAGCCACTTTTCAGCGCTAAAACAGCCTCCAATCGCTCTGAAACGCTCATTTTTGACATAAGCCACTTTTCACCTTTAATGAATTAAATTCCAGGTAAAAACTCCTTTGCCATGAAGAAGATCCAAATTCAACCAGTTCAGGCTAGTAAACCTGTTTGAAAGACCTTTTTTCAGTGAAATGCAGCTTAGTGCAAAAACAGGCTGCTCTCGCTCTGAAACGCTCATTTTTCACATAAGCCACTTTTCAGCCTTAGGCGACTGTACAGTGCTAAAACAGCCTCCAATCGCTCTGAAACGCTCATTTTTGACATAAGCCACTTTTCACCTTTAATGAATGAAATTCCAGGTAAAAACTCCTTTGCCATGAAGAAGGTCCAAATTCAACCAGTTCAGGCTAGTAAACCTGTTTGAAAGACCTTTTTTCAGTGAAATGCAGCTTAGTGCAAAAACAGGCTGCTCTCGCTCTGAAACGCTCATTTTTCACATAAGCCACTTTTCAGCCTTAGGCGACTGTACAGTGCTAAAACAGCCTCCAATCGCTCTGAAACGCTCATTTTTGACATAATCCACTTTTCACCTTTAATGAATGAAATTCCAGGTAAAAACCCCTTTGCCATGAAGAAGATCCAAATTCAACCAGTTCAGGCTAGTAAACCTGTTTGAAAGACCTTTTTTCAGTGAAATGCAGCTTAGTGCAAAAACAGGCTGCTCTCGCTCTGAAACGCTCATTTTTCACATAAGCCACTTTTCAGCCTTAGGCGACTGTACAGTGCTAAAACAGCCTCCAATCGCTCTGAAACGCTCATTTTTCACATAAGCCACTTTTCAGCGCTAAAACAGCCTCCAATCGCTCTGAAACGCTCATTTTTGACATAACCCACTTTTCAGCCTTAATGAATTAAATTCCAGGTAAAAACTCATTTGCCATGAAGAAGATCCAAATTCAACCAGTTCAGGCTAGTAAACCTGTTTGAAAGACCTTTTTTCAGTGAAATGCAGCTTAGTGCAAAAACAGGCTGCTCTCGCTCTGAAACGCTCATTTTTCACATAAGCCACTTTTCAGCGCTAAAACAGCCTCCAATCGCTCTGAAACGCTCATTTTTGACATAAGCCACTTTTCACCTTTAATGAATGAAATTCCAGGTAAAAACTCCTTTGCCATGAATAAGATCCAAATTCAACCAGTTCAGGCTAGTAAACCTGTTTGAAAGACCTTTTTTCAGTGAAATGCAGCTTAGTGCAAAAACAGGCTGCTCTCGCTCTGAAACGCTCATTTTTCACATAAGCCACTTTTCAGCCTTAGGCGACTGTACAGTGCTAAAACAGCCTCCAATCGCTCTGAAACGCTCATTTTTGACATAAGCCACTTTTCACCTTTAATGAATGAAATTCCAGGTAAAAACTCCTTTGCCATGAAGAAGATCCAAATTCAACCAGTTCAGGCTAGTAAACCTGTTTGAAAGACCTTTTTTCAGTGAAATGCAGCTTAGTGCAAAAACAGGCTGCTCTCGCTCTGAAACGCTCATTTTTCACATAAGCCACTTTTCAGCGCTAAAACAGCCTCCAATCGCTCTGAAACGCTCATTTTTGACATAAGCCACTTTTCACCTTTAATGAATGAAATTCCAGGTAAAAACTCCTTTGCCATGAATAAGATCCAAATTCAACCAGTTCAGGCTAGTAAACCTGTTTGAAAGACCTTTTTTCAGTGAAATGCAGCTTAGTGCAAAAACAGGCTGCTCTCGCTCTGAAACGCTCATTTTTCACATAAGCCACTTTTCAGCCTTAGGCGACTGTACAGTGCTAAAACAGCCTCCAATCGCTCTGAAACGCTCATTTTTGACATAAGCCACTTTTCACCTTTAATGAATGAAATTCCAGGTAAAAACTCCTTTGCCATGAAGAAGATCCAAATTCAACCAGTTCAGGCTAGTAAACCTGTTTGAAAGACCTTTTTTCAGTGAAATGCAGCTTAGTGCAAAAACAGGCTGCTCTCGCTCTGAAACGCTCATTTTTCACATAAGCCACTTTTCAGCGCTAAAACAGCCTCCAATCGCTCTGAAACGCTCATTTTTGACATAAGCCACTTTTCACCTTTAATGAATGAAATTCCAGGTAAAAACTCCTTTGCCATGAATAAGATCCAAATTCAACCAGTTCAGGCTAGTAAACCTGTTTGAAAGACCTTTTTTCAGTGAAATGCAGCTTAGTGCAAAAACAGGCTGCTCTCGCTCTGAAACGCTCATTTTTCACATAAGCCACTTTTCAGCCTTAGGCGACTGTACAGTGCTAAAACAGCCTCCAATCGCTCTGAAACGCTCATTTTTGACATAATCCACTTTTCACCTTTAATGAATGAAATTCCAGGTAAAAACTCCTTTGCCATGAAGAAGATCCAAATTCAACCAGTTCAGGCTAGTAAACCTGTTTGAAAGACCTTTTTTCAGTGAAATGCAGCTTAGTGCAAAAACAGGCTGCTCTCGCTCTGAAACGCTCATTTTTCACATAAGCCACTTTTCAGCGCTAAAACAGCCTCCAATCGCTCTGAAACGCTCATTTTTGACATAAGCCACTTTTCACCTTTAATGAATGAAATTCCAGGTAAAAACTCCTTTGCCATGAAGAAGATCCAAATTCAACCAGTTCAGGCTAGTAAACCTGTTTGAAAGACCTTTTTTCAGTGAAATGCAGCTTAGTGCAAAAACAGGCTGCTCTCGCTCTGAAACGCTCATTTTTCACATAAGCCACTTTTCAGCCTTAGGCGACTGTACAGTGCTAAAACAGCCTCCAATCGCTCTGAAACGCTCATTTTTGACATAAGCCACTTTTCACCTTTAATGAATGAAATTCCAGGTAAAAACTCCTTTGCCATGAATAAGATCCAAATTCAACCAGTTCAGGCTAGTAAACCTGTTTGAAAGACCTTTTTTCAGTGAAATGCAGCTTAGTGCAAAAACAGGCTGCTCTCGCTCTGAAACGCTCATTTTTCACATAAGCCACTTTTCAGCGCTAAAACAGCCTCCAATCGCTCTGAAACGCTCATTTTTGACATAAGCCACTTTTCACCTTTAATGAATGAAATTCCAGGTAAAAACTCCTTTGCCATGAAGAAGATCCAAATTCAACCAGTTCAGGCTAGTAAACCTGTTTGAAAGACCTTTTTTCAGTGAAATGCAGCTTAGTGCAAAAACAGGCTGCTCTCGCTCTGAAACGCTCATTTTTCACATAAGCCACTTTTCAGCCTTAGGCGACTGTACAGTGCTAAAACAGCCTCCAATCGCTCTGAAACGCTCATTTTTGACATAAGCCACTTTTCACCTTTAATGAATGAAATTCCAGGTAAAAACTCCTTTGCCATGAATAAGATCCAAATTCAACCAGTTCAGGCTAGTAAACCTGTTTGAAAGACCTTTTTTCAGTGAAATGCAGCTTAGTGCAAAAACAGGCTGCTCTCGCTCTGAAACGCTCATTTTTCACATAAGCCACTTTTCAGCCTTAGGCGACTGTACAGTGCTAAAACAGCCTCCAATCGCTCTGAAACGCTCATTTTTGACATAATCCACTTTTCACCTTTAATGAATGAAATTCCAGGTAAAAACTCCTTTGCCATGAAGAAGATCCAAATTCAACCAGTTCAGGCTAGTAAACCTGTTTGAAAGACCTTTTTTCAGTGAAATGCAGCTTAGTGCAAAAACAGGCTGCTCTCGCTCTGAAACGCTCATTTTTCACATAAGCCACTTTTCAGCCTTAGGCGACTGTACAGTGCTAAAACAGCCTCCAATCGCTCTGAAACGCTCATTTTTCACATAATCCACTTTTCAGCGCTAAAACAGCCTCCAATCGCTCTGAAACGCTCATTTTTGACATAAGCCACTTTTCACCTTTAATGAATTAAATTCCAGGTAAAAACTCCTTTGCCATGAAGAAGATCCAAATTCAACCAGTTCAGGCTAGTAAACCTGTTTGAAAGACCTTTTTTCAGTGAAATGCAGCTTAGTGCAAAAACAGGCTGCTCTCGCTCTGAAACGCTCATTTTTCACATAAGCCACTTTTCAGCCTTAGGCGACTGTACAGTGCTAAAACAGCCTCCAATCGCTCTGAAACGCTCATTTTTGACATAATCCACTTTTCACCTTTAATGAATGAAATTCCAGGTAAAAACTCCTTTGCCATGAAGAAGATCCAAATTCAACCAGTTCAGGCTAGTAAACCTGTTTGAAAGACCTTTTTTCAGTGAAATGCAGCTTAGTGCAAAAACAGGCTGCTCTCGCTCTGAAACGCTCATTTTTCACATAAGCCACTTTTCAGCGCTAAAACAGCCTCCAATCGCTCTGAAACGCTCATTTTTGACATAAGCCACTTTTCACCTTTAATGAATGAAATTCCAGGTAAAAACTCCTTTGCCATGAAGAAGATCCAAATTCAACCAGTTCAGGCTAGTAAACCTGTTTGAAAGACCTTTTTTCAGTGAAATGCAGCTTAGTGCAAAAACAGGCTGCTCTCGCTCTGAAACGCTCATTTTTCACATAAGCCACTTTTCAGCCTTAGGCGACTGTACAGTGCTAAAACAGCCTCCAATCGCTCTGAAACGCTCATTTTTGACATAAGCCACTTTTCACCTTTAATGAATGAAATTCCAGGTAAAAACTCCTTTGCCATGAATAAGATCCAAATTCAACCAGTTCAGGCTAGTAAACCTGTTTGAAAGACCTTTTTTCAGTGAAATGCAGCTTAGTGCAAAAACAGGCTGCTCTCGCTCTGAAACGCTCATTTTTCACATAAGCCACTTTTCAGCCTTAGGCGACTGTACAGTGCTAAAACAGCCTCCAATCGCTCTGAAACGCTCATTTTTGACATAATCCACTTTTCACCTTTAATGAATGAAATTCCAGGTAAAAACCCCTTTGCCATGAAGAAGATCCAAATTCAACCAGTTCAGGCTAGTAAACCTGTTTGAAAGACCTTTTTTCAGTGAAATGCAGCTTAGTGCAAAAACAGGCTGCTCTCGCTCTGAAACGCTCATTTTTCACATAAGCCACTTTTCAGCCTTAGGCGACTGTACAGTGCTAAAACAGCCTCCAATCGCTCTGAAACGCTCATTTTTCACATAAGCCACTTTTCAGCGCTAAAACAGCCTCCAATCGCTCTGAAACGCTCATTTTTGACATAACCCACTTTTCAGCCTTAATGAATTAAATTCCAGGTAAAAACTCATTTGCCATGAAGAAGATCCAAATTCAACCAGTTCAGGCTAGTAAACCTGTTTGAAAGACCTTTTTCAGTGAAATGCAGCTTAGTGCAAAAACAGGCTGCTCTCGCTCTGAAACGCTCATTTTTCACATAAGCCACTTTTCAGCGCTAAAACAGCCTCCAATCGCTCTGAAACGCTCATTTTTGACATAAGCCACTTTTCACCTTTAATGAATGAAATTCCAGGTAAAAACTCCTTTGCCATGAATAAGATCCAAATTCAACCAGTTCAGGCTAGTAAACCTGTTTGAAAGACCTTTTTCAGTGAAATGCAGCTTAGTGCAAAAACAGGCTGCTCTCGCTCTGAAACGCTCATTTTTCACATAAGCCACTTTTCAGCCTTAGGCGACTGTACAGTGCTAAAACAGCCTCCAATCGCTCTGAAACGCTCATTTTTGACATAAGCCACTTTTCACCTTTAATGAATGAAATTCCAGGTAAAAACTCCTTTGCCATGAAGAAGATCCAAATTCAACCAGTTCAGGCTAGTAAACCTGTTTGAAAGACCTTTTTTCAGTGAAATGCAGCTTAGTGCAAAAACAGGCTGCTCTCGCTCTGAAACGCTCATTTTTCACATAAGCCACTTTTCAGCCTTAGGCGACTGTACAGTGCTAAAACAGCCTCCAATCGCTCTGAAACGCTCATTTTGACATAAGCCACTTTTCAGCGCTAAAACAGCCTCCAATCGCTCTGAAACGCTCATTTTTGACATAAGCCACTTTTCACCTTTAATGAATTAAATTCCAGGTAAAAACTCCTTTGCCATGAAGAAGATCCAAATTCAACCAGTTCAGGCTAGTAAACCTGTTTGAAAGACCTTTTTTCAGTGAAATGCAGCTTAGTGCAAAAACAGGCTGCTCTCGCTCTGAAACGCTCATTTTTCACATAAGCCACTTTTCAGCGCTAAAACAGCCTCCAATCGCTCTGAAACGCTCATTTTTGACATAAGCCACTTTTCACCTTTAATGAATGAAATTCCAGGTAAAAACTCCTTTGCCATGAATAAGATCCAAATTCAACCAGTTCAGGCTAGTAAACCTGTTTGAAAGACCTTTTTTCAGTGAAATGCAGCTTAGTGCAAAAACAGGCTGCTCTCGCTCTGAAACGCTCATTTTTCACATAAGCCACTTTTCAGCCTTAGGCGACTGTACAGTGCTAAAACAGCCTCCAATCGCTCTGAAACGCTCATTTTTGACATATTCCACTTTTCACCTTTAATGAATGAAATTCCAGGTAAAAACTCCTTTGCCATGAAGAAGATCCAAATTCAACCAGTTCAGGCTAGTAAACCTGTTTGAAAGACCTTTTTTCAGTGAAATGCAGCTTAGTGCAAAAACAGGCTGCTCTCGCTCTGAAACGCTCATTTTTCACATAAGCCACTTTTCAGCGCTAAAACAGCCTCCAATCGCTCTGAAACGCTCATTTTTGACATAAGCCACTTTTCACCTTTAATGAATGAAATTCCAGGTAAAAACTCCTTTGCCATGAAGAAGATCCAAATTCAACCAGTTCAGGCTAGTAAACCTGTTTGAAAGACCTTTTTTCAGTGAAATGCAGCTTAGTGCAAAAACAGGCTGCTCTCGCTCTGAAACGCTCATTTTTCACATAAGCCACTTTTCAGCCTTAGGCGACTGTACAGTGCTAAAACAGCCTCCAATCGCTCTGAAACGCTCATTTTTGACATAAGCCACTTTTCACCTTTAATGAATGAAATTCCAGGTAAAAACTCCTTTGCCATGAATAAGATCCAAATTCAACCAGTTCAGGCTAGTAAACCTGTTTGAAAGACCTTTTTTCAGTGAAATGCAGCTTAGTGCAAAAACAGGCTGCTCTCGCTCTGAAACGCTCATTTTTCACATAAGCCACTTTTCAGCCTTAGGCGACTGTACAGTGCTAAAACAGCCTCCAATCGCTCTGAAACGCTCATTTTTGACATAATCCACTTTTCACCTTTAATGAATGAAATTCCAGGTAAAAACTCCTTTGCCATGAAGAAGATCCAAATTCAAACCAGTTCAGGCTAGTAAACCTGTTTGAAAGACCTTTTTTCAGTGAAATGCAGCTTAGTGCAAAAACAGGCTGCTCTCGCTCTGAAACGCTCATTTTTCACATAAGCCACTTTTCAGCCTTAGGCGACTGTACAGTGCTAAAACAGCCTCCAATCGCTCTGAAACGCTCATTTTTGACATAATCCACTTTTCACCTTTAATGAATGAAATTCCAGGTAAAAACCCCTTTGCCATGAAGAAGATCCAAATTCAACCAGTTCAGGCTAGTAAACCTGTTTGAAAGACCTTTTTTCAGTGAAATGCAGCTTAGTGCAAAAACAGGCTGCTCTCGCTCTGAAACGCTCATTTTTCACATAAGCCACTTTTCAGCCTTAGGCGACTGTACAGTGCTAAAACAGCCTCCAATCGCTTGAAACGCTCATTTTTGACATAAGCCACTTTTCACCTTTAATGAATGAAATTCCAGGTAAAAACTCCTTTGCCATGAAGAAGATCCAAATTCAACCAGTTCAGGCTAGTAAACCTGTTTGAAAGACCTTTTTTCAGTGAAATGCAGCTTAGTGCAAAAACAGGCTGCTCTCGCTCTGAAACGCTCATTTTTCACATAAGCCACTTTTCAGCCTTAGGCGACTGTACAGTGCTAAAACAGCCTCCAATCGCTCTGAAACGCTCATTTTTCACATAATCCACTTTTCAGCGCTAAAACAGCCTCCAATCGCTCTGAAACGCTCATTTTTGACATAAGCCACTTTCACCTTTAATGAATTAAATTCCAGGTAAAAACTCCTTTGCCATGAAGAAGATCCAAATTCAACCAGTTCAGGCTAGTAAACCTGTTTGAAAGACCTTTTTTCAGTGAAATGCAGCTTAGTGCAAAAACAGGCTGCTCTCGCTCTGAAACGCTCATTTTTCACATAAGCCACTTTTCAGCGCTAAAACAGCCTCCAATCGCTCTGAAACGCTCATTTTTGACATAAGCCACTTTTCACCTTTAATGAATGAAATTCCAGGTAAAAACTCCTTTGCCATGAATAAGATCCAAATTCAACCAGTTCAGGCTAGTAAACCTGTTTGAAAGAC